>NW_027558361.1:0-125000 GCF_052425735.1 Oculina patagonica
ACATACATAATAGTTGGTAATGTTTATGAATATTGATTTGCCGTTGGCATCGTTTTTACATAGCTTTATTTTTTTATATAAATTAACAGGCACCTTTTAGTAGGTATTTCAAATTTATTTAATAAATAAAATACTTATGTCACAAAAATTAAAATGACTAACAGGTATACTACAACAACAAATGTTTCGTGGTATATCGTGGCCGTCTTAATAGAGAGGTTAAGCATGACGTTTACGGCAAACGGCAAAAATCGAACTTTTGGTGTCTGATTTTAGCCGTTTGTACAATTTAGGGAAACTGTTTGCATTTACTGTGATTAAGGGATTTTTTTCCCTATTTTTCGACTGGCTTTATTTAAGTGCTAAAGAAAAAGCGAGCAAAATCAGAATTATTTTTGCCGTTTGCCGTTTGCCGTAAACGTCATGCTTAACCTCTCTATTGTTTTATTTCCTTTCGTTTCTGACAGTTTGTATCCCATTGTTGAAAGACAGCAGGAAGCGTAATTGTGTGGGAAGGCAGATAGGCAGCCTGGTGAAGCTGCGAGCAGGCTCCCTTCCGGGGTAAAAAAAAGGAAGGTGACCCCGCTTTTCCTGTCACTTTCCCACCTTTCTTCCCCTTTCTGCATCATGCAAGCTTTTGACTACTAATACTAATACTACTGCTGCTACATTAGTAACAGAAGCAGCAACAACAACAACAAAAGCAAAAACAATCGTGCCGAGTCATAAGCACATTGTATATTAATAAACCTGAATAAACAGTTCCTTAGATCTGGTATTCACTTTGTGCCAGCAGGGACAATGAGCAGTTACCACCCAATCTCGCTTTTGCACATCGTTTTCAATGTTAAAAAAATGATTTAGCGTCACGTTTTGACTGTAGACTAACAGCAGGCAGTCTCGTTTTCGTCGAACAATGCGAACAATACTGGAGAACGCGTTACGCTTACGTTACTTCTTCTCCGACTTTCTCGCATTGCCCAACGATGAAGCCGAGCAGTCCTTTAGACCGTCCATGAAATGCGATACTACGATTTCCAGTTGAGTACGACGCGAACAACAGTTTGGTGACGAAGTTTCAACATAACAACAGCATTGTTGTCAAGGGCAAACTTCTCTGTTTCCATTGGTAACTTGTCGTTACAGGTACTGACCGCCAAAGTTCTTTTATACAAGGAGGACCTCTCGAGAAACAGGGCAATTTTTTGATTGGCTAATTTCGATCCAAGATGGCGTCAGTTTTAATTGAGCAATTTTTTGATTGGCTAATATTTTGAAATTTCGATCCGAAATAGTGTTAGCTTTTGTCAGCTTTACGAAACGCTAAATGTTCTTCATTTCAGTTCGCGAATTATTCATTTTGCACTTGAGAAAGATATATTATTTAAAGCTGAAGGAATTCTTAAAGCTGCTAGAAAATCCCTGGAGTTGGAAAACGATAAAATTTCAGTTGAACAGTAACTCTAACGAGGAAGGTAAAGTGACGCACGTTAAACATAACGTCAACTCTCAACACAGATCTGTTACCATCGATATAAAACAGCTAAGGCATAATATATTTCGTTATTTGTTTCTTTTATCGTTGTCTCTGTGTATATATTTTTTATTTGAAAGCGTAATAAAGTGTTGCTGACGATATTTGTAGTGTTTTTATTTATTTAAGCATCGAGATTGTCGAGCAAGGCAGTTACAAAAACAAATTTGTTACCAATGGTAACAGAGAAGTTTGCCCTTGACAACAATGCCGTTGTTATGTTGAAACCTCGTCACCAAACTTTGTTCGCGTCGTACTCAACTGGAAATCGTAGTATATTCTTTCCAGAATATTCCCACGTGACCACGTCAAGTCAGTTATATTCGCTGTATTTACCGTTCCCATAATACACCTTACCCCCCCCCCCCCCCAAAAAAAAAAAAAAAAAAAAAACATTTTAGCATAAGTATTGTTTTCAATTTCTCTTGGGATTTACAATGACGTACAATCGTCCCAAGAGAAACTGAAAACAATGCTCAAGCAAACTCTTTTTTTTTTTTTTTTTTTTTTTGGGGGGGGGGGGGGTAAACAAGGTGTATTATGGGATCGTGAAAAAAGCGAATATTACTTCAACTCTACACCATCTTTAAGTGTCATCAGTTTGACTCGTATCCATATGATTGTCCCTCTTTTTCCTCCTGCCTCGCGACCGATTAGATTCTTGTGAAACTTCCATTTTTACACTGCAATCCTCTGTTCCATCTTCGAGCTCTTTTCTGCCTTTAGATCCAGCTTCAACTTCCATTTTTGCGCCACTATCTGCACAATTTTTCCGCCTCTGCCTTCGCTTTGTTTTTTGAGTCGATTGAGTGTCCATTTTCTCTTCCAAAACACAGTTCTCAGAAGCAGCCTTTTTTTCTTCATCACCCTCTCGTAAATCTTTGTTTGACTTTACCAGTGTAAGTTTGTTTACTGGCGGAGATCCTGCCAGGTACGCATCAGGCACGGACACCCCTAATATTTCGGGAAGCATGTGCGGTTTTAGCCAGCCGACCAGTGGTGTTCGCCCACAAGTGTAATGCGTTCTCTTGTGAAAGAACAGCAGGCCATCGACCTTTAAAAAGATTAATGAGACGTTATTATGAAAGTCGAGAAGGGTGGGTGAGAAAACCGATAACAAAAGACGAGTTGGAGGGGAATAAAAAGGTAAATCGTGCAAGTATAACTGGGGAAGTTTTAATTGGGTCAATCCAAATGCACAACTGTCAGTAATTGTTTGATTTCTTCAAGCCTGTCTTTGCTTTTTTGTTTATTTTTTTCTTTCCAAACAGCCAAACATTGTAAAGGCTGCAAGTAATCTTTCGTTTGGTGCACTTAGCTATTCCTGGCTTATTATAAGACTGGCCAATGGTTATCTCTCACTTTTTAAATGAGCTGATATAAAATGGTTGTTTTTCATCATTCGTCCTTGTCACGTTTTCAAGGCCTCGTTATTCAACAACACTCAATATGGCAATTTAAAGTAAGGACCACTATGGATGGTTGTTACATTAGAATTGACAATTACCTCAGATACTGATGTAACGCTGCTCAAAGCTTGACGAATGGAGCTGTCATCGCAGGGACAATAGGGTAGACTAAGGAACCTGTACTGGCAAATGATGCGGGAACATTGTAAGATCAATAGCGTGCAGTGTACAACATGTAAGCCAGCACAAGAGGACTTGAAGTAAGCAAAATAACAATAAAAGACAACAAGAAGGCTCTGCGGCACTTTGAGGACAAGAGGAGAGAAATAAATAGGGGACACATGTGGAAGACTATATGCGCATGGTGGAGTCCTAAAGGTAACATATCTTAAGTTTATAACATAACGGTAAGTATTCTACATTTAAAGTGAATGTATACGTGGAATGGATGTAATTTAGGTACTTTCTGATCCTACCAAGGAGGAGCCATTACTTTGACCAATTTAAATGTGAAGGTAAAAAAAAACTTCAATGTAGAAATTGAGAAATTCCAAACGTTTTTTTCATTCCGCTTATAGGCCCTCCTGGATATAAGCCCCTCCGCTTATAAGCCCACCCAAAACCCCTTACGAAGTTGTATAAGCCCACTGGCTTATAACTGGAATTCTACGGTATGCCAACAAGTAGTTGATTCGAAGGACAATTTGATCAAAGAAGTGTAGCACATTACTACTTAACTAGCGGGGTTTTTTCGTCTGCAACGCAGGCTACTACTTTAATTGTACGTCAAAAACATTGATCTGCTTACTGGGTTTTCAGTGGACACTTCTGCTACTAAAGGCTCTTCTTGAAGTTTGGTCTGCAGCCAGTAAAACCTAAAATCTGTCTAAATGGAGAAAAAACACAAGACTTGTAGCCTTTGCATGTTCCAAATGCTGGCATAAGAAGCTAAACTTACAGTACATGTACAGTATCTCATTCTGTGCATACTCAAAACACCAAATGGTTTAAGTACATGTAATATAAATTTCAGTGCTCACCCCAAGGTCATTAATGATTAGAAGGATGTTCCACTTAACTCTCCTGACCCTATCTCAGCCTGAAATATGTCATTTTTCATACCCATTTCAGACAGGATGGTCTTAGGTTGCTAATATTATTAGCAGTGAAGCTAATGTTGACACATGTGTACCCACTCCCCTCCCCATGGGATTGTAATGTTACTTAAGTCATTAGGCACCATTCAATAGTAAAACACAGCTTGGCAGATTCATGAGTGCTCAAAAGAGATGAGGGCATGGGGGCAATGTTAAGATGGAGCCTTTCGTGTTCAGAAAAGCTCTGGCCTGATGAGCCACTTAGCTCAACAACAGACTTAACCTACCTTTCACTACGGAAACACACATTTCAATAGAATTGTAAAACCTTGGAACACTATCTGTAACCTCGCCCCTCACAACAAATTTTCTAGCCCAAGTTTATTCAAATATTTTCTGCGCGCCACTTATTTTACTCTACTTGACACTACCTATGATATTGACATGCCCTGCACCTGGTTCCTCTTCCGTAACTGCCCTTGCCACCGCTCTTAATTTTTGTAATTAATATTATCTGGATCTTGTTTTATAACTTTAGCTATAAGTAATAAACTAGATTTTATAACTATAATTTTTAACTATAGTAATTAATTAGATTTATTGTATATACATATATATTTATATTTTTTTTAATTTAAGATTTTTATCGCCATTCTTTTTAGTTTTTAGGGTTGCGCCCCGCATGGGTTACTATTTTCCCGTTCGCGCAATTCCTTTTTGGTCCTTTTCTTTTTCTTTTATTTGTAAAATTTTAAGACCAATAAAGTTGATAGATCATATAATTATCAGTAATATCCACAAAAAATATACCTCACTGTCATACACTGGATGACCTCTCCAAGACATGACATCCAACACATAGAAAGTGTTTGTCAATTCACTGAAGATACAATCCAGGATGGTGTGATCTACGATGATCAGTAGCAGTTCATTATCACTTCATTTTAATTAATGAGTGCATGTATTGTTACTGCAATTTGCATTTTAATTAACATGAGCAGTTAATGGGTTGAACTATGTACCTTGTTAAAATAACAAGGACAAATTGACAACATTTTTTATGTAAATTAATCGAGCAAACTACAGTTACATTGATTAATTATTTTAGGATGATTACTAAGCTGGAAAGGGATGATGAGACAATTCACTTAGTGGTAGCTTTGAGGTAACTCTGTTTAATTGTAGTAGCTGACATGAATACAAATAACTAATGACCATTAAGTTTAAATTAAAGCTTCCTCAGAAGACCTTTAAAAGGGGTAACTCAACGTAACATAACTACTGTCCAGATGGATGGGTTGCATTATTTCAAATCATAAAAAAATATTTCCTGCATTAGCCTCCATTGCAAGCTAGTTCCAGTCCAATACTGAGAATACAATTTTAGTCTATTGAGAGGACTTACAAGTATTAGAAGGATAGCCTTGAAAGATTTTTTTTTGGGGGGGGGGGGGAGACGGGGGGGTAAACAGAGCTTTTACAGGTTTCTTACCTCCTGGTTTAAGGGTTTTAGGGCTTCCCCCTGGGAGTAATGATGAAAACTTATTCACTCTGTATCCACTTTTAGTATATGCAGCAGTATATCCCTACAGAGGTAAAAACAAAACATAGAGCACTTTGAATCCCTAGTTACATCATCCATAACCTGATTTAACATGCTACATGGACATCTCTTTTTACACACTCAATTCTCAGGCTGTGCTCAAGATATAACCAAAGATGTAACACCATAAATACACTGCACAACTGAATAAATTCACCATTTAACTAAGTAAAGTTTATGACAAGTGGTGCAGATAATAAGACAAAAGGTGCATTTTTAATTTTTTTTTTCTTTTTCAAAGAAAAAAAAAAGAAGGAAAATCAGGAAAGAGGTTGGAAGGTGTACAAAAATAAGGTAAGACAACATGACTCACATTTGCTGCAATAACTAAGTTCCTCTTGCCTACTGGACAAACCAACATGAACCACTCTTGCTGTAAATCATCAGGAGCATCAACAAGCCACTCTGATAACATAAGCTGCAACAAAGAAAGAAGATACCACACATCATAAGTTCAACATTCATGTACATGTATGTACACTGATTTGGAAGCCATAAGCTGAAGGTAAAATATATATACACATGTCAGATCTAGGATGAAAGCAAGCCCAATAGGTCCACTGAAACTTTAGTAAATAAAACTGTACATATATAAAATGAATTTTAGGACTTTAAACTAGTTTGTTTAATTTTATTTGCATGTTTAAAATCATTTTGAACTGAAATATACTTCAAATTAACAACACATGTAGAACTACATGACTTGCGTAGATGTTGTGGATCAATTTAATCCTTGGTTCAAAATTTAATATTTTTTTCCTTCGTTTTTGGGTATGATAATGACTTGATTGTATGATTGCATAATGAGTTTAAAGCAAAATTTGAACCACAACATTACAAGATTGTAGTTCTGCTAACAGTAAATCTTACCAGAGTATCAGAATTTTAAAGTACTTGTATAACTGATTTATTTATATTTATTTAACCACCTTTTCCAATACACTGTTAACTAGAATTTAAATAAATGTTTTCAAACCTGATATGCATAAGGATTGAACTTCTTTTTGTGACCTCTCTTTTGATCTTTGTCACATTCCTCCACAGAGTCCATGTCCTAACATGAAGGATAATAAAAAAGTGCAAAAAAGAGTAATACGATAAAGTAAAATTAATATTACACTTCTTTTGCAGACGTAATAAAATGTGTAAATCCCTTTCGACAAAGAAAATACATAAACAGTAAAATGTAATATTGCACCTCTGCCTCAATGTCTTCAACTCCTAATGATCCTTCAACCAGTTTTCTTGTATAGTTGACAAAGTCTCGTCTACGCCTGAAGAAAAACATAATAATTGTACATAATATATAAATTATATTTATTTGTTTTAACTGTTAGAAGTAGTGATCTCCTTGACCACTACAGGCAAACATGCCCAACTCCTTCAAGTTTGAAACTGAAACATGATTTGAATGTAATTTTAACCAAAGGCTCTTTGATCAACCTCATGGTAATTTGATGAATGAAGTGCCGATCTCCGCATTTTTTTTCTAATTAAGTGTCCAATAAAAGTAAAGCAATCTCACTTTGCTTTATTTTTCCACATGAGTTGCGTCATTGATGACTCATGCTCTCGGGCGTCGTAGCGCTATGTGAATATGACTAGTTTTCTGTCAGCACGTATAACTTTACAGTAGAACCCCGGTAACTCGAACTCGGATAACTCGAACAACCCCGCTAACTCGAACATACTTCCATTTCCCCAACCTCGTTCCCAGGGTCTCTCTCTCCCCGCCCCCAGAGAACGAGGTTGCCATTGGGCAGTTCCAGAAAATATCCATACACCACGACGGACGGCTTTTTGGAATTCCGAGGGCAAGGGGGTTCTTTGAACTGGAATTCCGAGGGCATGGGGGGATACTTACGATTGGAATTCCGAAGGCATGGGGGAGTTTCAGATCTTAGATTTCCAGAGGAGACAGACAAAAGTGTGTTCCTTGAAATGCTAATTTTGTGGATTACTCATTTGTAAATAAAGCACGAACTGACGACCGCGTCGCAGAAGCAGGATACAAGAAGATACAAGACAAGTATCGATCGATCAGGCGTGTGTTTGCGTTCATTTACAAAAGAAAACCAATAAAATGCGGGACGTTGTACATCAAGCTCCAGAGGCCTTAACGTTGATGAATGTCTTCATTCACTCTTTTTTCTTGTCAAAGCGGATCCACAACATATTCAGCACATTCAGTGGAGCGCGAAACTATTTTGCCACGCTTCGAGACGCCATTTTGAAGCACGTGGGATTGGGAGCGACTGCTGACCCCAAAGGCTCAAATTCAAGATGGCGGATATGTCAGTGCACTCGATCGTAGCTCTGGATCGTATTATCTTCCGAAAGTACACACGTACATGACACGATATTGATATTTTAATGTCCTGTACCAGTTTGGGGCAATGTAAAGTTAATATAGGTTGTATCTGTTGAACAAGAGTAAGGAGAAAACTCATAATTTTTTTTTACATTTTCATCCCAGCCTCTGTTACAGATCGAGTCATTTGAAATAATTTGATGTAAAATACGCCAAATTGGGCATATTTGCGAACCCTGCCGGGAATTGTAAAGGACTTAAAGAAAAAAGGAAAAATCCTAACGGGAGGGGGGGTCAAGGATTATGGAATTTCAAGGGCATGGGGGGGGTAACGCATTTTGGAATTTCAGAAGGCAAGGGGGGGTTAAAATATTGAAGCCGTCCGTCATGGTGTATGGATATTTTCTTGAATTGCCCATTTCCCCTTTGATTTGAACTCACTTTTAAGTCATTTTTACTCGGTTAACTCGAACTCGGATAACTCTAAAACCCCGCTAACTCGAACAACATTCTGTTTCCCTTAATCAAAATTTGGGTCAAATTTACCCCGATAACTCGAATTACGGTTCTGGCAACTCGCCACGGTTGCCTATTGATTAGAGCAACAAAACAGATCACCTATTTGACAGCCTTTTTCCACTCTTATCCTAAGAATTTATGATCGTATTAGTAAGAGTTTCTGACGAGATAAGTTTAATTTGCACTGCGCTGTATACTGAGGTGCTGAAAAATCAGTAAGCTATCAATTATTAACTTGGCAAATTAAATATTCAATCTACCGGTAACCCGATAACTCGAAACCCCGCTAACTCGAACGGTTTTTCGTTTCCCTTCAGAGTTCGAGTTACCGGGGTTCTACTGTATTTTTGAGAAGCGGATAAAATTTGAGAGAAAAGATACGCCCGAGCACTTCGTGTATCTGCTCGACTCAAAAAGATGAAAAACAGATGATGTGACACAAGGTGACGTGATGCAAAATAAAAACGTGCCGTTGATGTGGTGTTAACTAAACCAGGGCTCAAAATAATTTTTGGATACTGACCGGTCATGTTGACCGGCCAAATCAATTTTTGCTCGGTCATGTCTCGTTTTTGACCGGTCAAAATATTGAGTATTTACTTTGAAGCAATAGCCTATTCTGCCAAAAATTTCGCCTCATAAGCTAAAACACTTGTTGTTAAATAGTATAAGCTTAAATGTTTTGATCGCTAAATTTTTTTATGTTCGCTTTTTGAATTTCCATTTCTTCTGTTTTCTCCTCTACATAAAACAAAATGATCAGTAGCCGTAATGTTTCGTAACTCTGCATAGTTTTACATTATTTAATGATCACTCATCTTCCCGATTCAATCCTAGCGATAATCTTTAGTTATCTCCCAGATGCTGAGCGAATCTGCACCCTAGCCATAGTATGTAAAAAGTGGTTTGAAATCATCCATTGTACCACCGTTTGGAAAAAGGTCGACTTTGACTTCCAAAGGAAAGTTACGCCAGATGTCCTGTGAAAATATGGTATCCGGGCAGTCTGGTATCCGGGGACACGAGAAATACTCTTAAGTGAATGCTGTTATCTGAAATGGGGAAACCTTTGCTCCATTTTAAGCCGATGCAAGATAATTGATGTTTTTATTGCACCATGGATCGGTCATAAGAAAGAAGTCGTTCCAGACTTAGTCGTTCCAGACTTCACTCAAACTTTGAAGATTGGGTGCTTGCCGAGTGCGCTATTTGGATTTGAGTCACTGCAAAGTTACGGACTCGTTGTTCATCGAGCTTCCTATAAGATGCCCTCTTTTAAAAGTTCTCTTTCTTCAAGACTGCCAAGAGATTAGCGAGAAAGCCTACGCATTTCAAAAATCATGGATCTCTCCAAGTTTCAGGGGCACCCATCGAGAATATAGTTCAAAACCACTTAAAGATAGCACCGTTAAAAGTATTTTAGTATTTAAACGGTAGATATAGGCATATTTTTATCCCCTAAAATTTTTTTATCTGTTCGGATTTCCTAGCTGAAAGTCTAGTGATCCGAAAGTTATAGGGATCAAAACTAACCTTTTCGAAAAAATTCCAGCCAGAGAAAGGCTCCCGAAAATTCTAGGTGACCTTTTTAGAGTAAAAATCCGTTAAAAATGAACAATTATACTATTTTTTAGATATTCGAAATTCCTAGGAAAGGCAGGCAAGCAAAAAAATTTACGATGAATGTTCCGAAAATTCTAGATCTCAAATCGTCTTCCGAACAGATATTTTAACGAAATATTCCGTTGGGTGCCCCTGAAGTTTTCAACGTCGCCTACAACAGAGAAGCCCGTCCACTAACGAGCGATTCGATGCGATGTTCATTGTTGTCTGTTTAGCGTATTATTTTTCAGACGTGGATGTTTCCTGTTTTATTTAAGGAAACCGCTAACAAATCTGCAGAGCATGACCGTCTCATCTGTATTCTACAAATTTGTGACTGCAAGCTGCAATGATATTTTATAATTTTACTGTAAAACTTCAAGAAATACTGCAAATAAATTTTTTTTTTGTGTGTTATTTATTTGAAAGCCGAGTACGTGACCGGTCAAAATGACAGCCGAGCCAAAATTTTGTCCGGACAAATCGTTATTTTGGCCGGACATTGTCCTTTGACCGGCCGTTATTTTGAGCCCTGTAAACTGAACACGTCACATGCCGAGCGTAATATTTTTTATATAAAAAATATTACATAACTATGTGTAGTTCATAGCTGCTTTCAGTAAGGTCACAACCTCAATTTGCCTTTGAATGTTTTCTTGCGTGAATGGGTTATTGATAGTATTTTTGTTCAAATGAGCGTTCAATAATGTAACACAATCTCACTTTATTTCTCTGTGAATGTTTTACTTTTCCATGGAAATTGCGTCATGATGGTTCGTGCTCTCAGCTTCGTAGCGCGAATTCTATTTCATCACAAAAATATTTAAGTATAACCTTTGATCCTTTTTAGCATTAAGTAAATTTGTTTTATGAATATGTTTACTTTTCTGCCAGCACGTATAGCATTATTTTAGGAGCGAATAAAATTTGAGAGAAAGATGTGCGTTTCTGCACGACTTAAAAAGATGAAGAACGGATGACGTGACACAAAGATGATGTGACGCGAAACAAAAACGTGCATGAATGTTGTGTTTACTAAAATGCGTCTTTGAATGTTTTCTTACGTGAATGGGACATTGATAGCCTGCTCTGAGGCTTCGTAGAGCGAATTCTATTCTCTTTTATCACCAGAGGATAAGTGTAACTGATCCTCTTTCGATTTGTTTTGTGAAAGTTCAATTTAGTTCCCTGAAAGAGAGAGACCCTGGGAACGAGGTTGGAGAATAATTTGTTTTGACATGCGCTGAATGGCATTTTAAAGAACCTTTCTGTCAGCACGTTCACCGTTAAATGCATGAATTAATTGCGGTTTAATGTCAGAGTCGAGTGTTCGAGTGAGTGAGTGAGTGAGTGAATGAGGGAAACACGTGACTTAGCGAATGATCCCTACAACCTCATTACCATTCGGTAAAAATTAGGAAAAGTAAGTACTTCCCATACCTCTTCTGTTCGTCCAACATCCTTTGCCTCCTCAGAGACTGATCTGGTGTATTGCTGGGTTTCATTTTATACTGTGCCATCCTGTCAAGACAAGAAAATAAAATAACTTGCTGTAACATGTTTTGTTAACACCATACACAATGTACCTTTAGAAGCAGTTTTAGTATTTACTGCTATGATTTATGCAGCCACTCTTTACACCAATCTGACCGTTCACAGTTAAATATTCTGAGAAGTAATAAAACAGGTCAGTGCAGGCCAGCCAGCAGCTGAACTCCTGGATCCAGCTTTAAAATTAAGTCATCAGGAGGATTTCTCACCGCAGCCTGTTTCGGCAGCTGTCACTTTTCAACCGCCTAACCATGCCCTGGCCCCTCCCTACAGAGGTTGCAAAGAATCTGGTGCAAACTGGGCCATCAGAAGTTAAAGGTTACAATGTAAGTTTGCACATCAGGCAGGTTTTTCTTTTTTTGGGGGGGGGGAGAAAAAGATGGGTACTATATAAAGCCCAAAGATTATTGATTTCGTGCTTAGAACTCAGCTTTATGGATGTATCATATTAGCACTGTTAACAATCTGACAGTAGAATGGATATGAGCCCATAAGTTCAGCACAATAATTACATAAAAGTTTACAACGGTGAGATGTTTACCTCGGATGTGGTGCCGCAGGGTCGTTTGGTTCCGAAGAAACCGTAAAATGAGCTGCGAATGATTCAGAAAGGCCTTCCATTTTAACACAATGAAGGCAGTAGCTTTCTCGTAAAAAATCTTCACAAAAGGGAGGTGGAAAAGTACATTTCTTTAGCCATTGTCAACCGCTCACTTCCCCTCTTCCACGAATTTTCCATCACTTTTCGAGAGCCCCTTCTCTGCTATGAGCCCGCAAGCCATCGGCAGTAGATACGTCGTGTAAAAGTTCATAGTGATTCCTCAGGAAACCCAAAACACGTGATATTCTTATGACATGAGACGCCTGGTTAATTTTTACATTGCTTGTTGCAAATGTTATGAAATGTTTTCAGCCCTTTGATGATTTCAAAATATTTTTTACGCTACAGTAGAAATCGGCAGAAAGAGATCAACAACGCTATGTGCTGACACTGTGCTGAGAAGTAACGACTGTAATCTGCCAGACCAAGTGATGAGCTCGTTTGTGGATTATATGAGCCACAACATATGGGTACGTACATAATTTTTGATGAATTGCGGTCATAACGCCCCCAAGGTAAAACGCCCCCGAGACATAACGCCCCCTATAAGACATAACGTCCCCCATTGTAATAAAGCAAATTTTATTTGTAATTTTATGATAACGATAGCAGAAACATAATTTTTCCGTTTTCGATCGTAAAAACCGAGTTTATAGTGAGCGGATTCTACCGTTTCAAGGTTCTTGTACTTTCCTATTTTTGTTGTTTGCTCTTTTCATTACCTTTTTATCCTTGCCTCGTAATTGTAAAACCGAGTGAGAAAACTAAGTATAACCTATAACCTTGGGGGCGTTATGACCGGCTACCTTTTTGATACGTGCATGTACATGCATGCATGTTCTAAATTTGATTTAGCTGCTTTATTTCTGGAAGAATATCCGCCAGATAATCAATGCAGTAAAAATGTAATTTTCAGCCGTATAACGTACAGTCAGTCAATTTTACCTTCAGATCCAGACGACGTTCGAATAGTATCCCATGGTGCAATTCTCCGCGCACTTCACGCAATATCGAAGTTATGGCGGATTCCACCGTAAAATAACGCCGCTTTCTCTACGGCATATTTCGTATTTTTTTCCAGTCAAAAGCAAGGAAATTGCATTATTTTGTTGTTTGTCATACTTTCATTGATTTGCAATTGTCCTATGACCGTGGTTTGTTAAAAAACGTCCTTTATTTTTATTATTTTGATTAGCTTTCCTTCACAAAGTGTTCACTGACCCGCGACGAGGTCATAAATATTCACGATTCTTCGGATTATAAGCAGGTTTCTACTAAATATGGGTCTCACGCTAGCATAATGAAGGCCGTATTATTCTACTTGCAAAGAAGTACCCAGAAGTACCCGCATCTTAATGACTTTTTCAGCGATCAAAGATGACTGAAATTTCGATCGAAAACCAGCGCCGCGTGCTGCGAAGCGTGTGTGATGTCTGTTTCAGGCAACAATCGCTGGGCTCTTTCGTGAGCTTTGTCATCATTGCCATTTATATTTACATTCAAAATGACTAATTTCGAAAGTAATTTTATAACTGTACTCTTCAAATAAGTGAAATGCTTACAACTGGTGAAAAATAACCGTAATAATAAGCTCAAATATGTATTCACAGATTATGTAAACAACGCCGAACGAGCCCGCCGACTGCGAAGCGGACAGACTAGAGATCGATAGAGATGTAAGAAGAAATGTAAGAAAACCGATTCAGATAAGCACAGGACTTCTTTATTAACACTCCAGCAACAAATAGTTCATCTATAGCCGAATTTTTTTACTGTCACAGGAACGAAAGCTCTTCGACGTTAGTCCAATTGTTCGATAACACTAACATGTATTTCTCTGTATACTAGCGAAACACAGGTAAATCCCTTCAATGTGACACTAAAATTCTCCTTTGAAACGCAGTGAACGTAGAATAAGTCGTTTTCCTCGAAAGCAGCAGCTTTTGAATCAAAACTAGTCCGGAAACACGCCATGGCGAACGCTTCTTCTCGCTTCGCGAGAGCTGAACAATACTAATTAGGTCACGTACGCAGTGATAATATAAGATGAAACGAAATGCATCATGGGACACTATTCGAACGTTGTCTGCTTCAGATCAATAGTTTTTTCCGTCGACTTAATCGGTTTTCAAATTTTATATCAACCACTTCCGTAAAAAAAAGCTCAGCAAAACCCAGTCTTGATTTAAGATGTTTCGTTTTCAATTGGCACCAGACAAATGGCTGAGAAATGTAGCCAGCTATTGTTTGCTGAGGTGCAAATGCAGTTTAGGAATCTGAAAATGATCAGAAAATTGAATTCACGGAATGACTAGAAAGTCAACATTCCAACCAAGTGGTCCACCAGAATCCATTTTTTTTTGGATAAATCGCCATCCACTAGTTATAACCAATTGTGTCATCTGCCCTTTAAGCAACTGGGCCCACGCCGTGTTGAAGTATGATAATTTTTATTTATGATAACTTTATTTTAAGTGAGTCTACAAATTATGTGGGTAGGAGTAGTCTGTACCTCCCCCCACCCTTCCGTCTCCTCCCGAATGGGATCCCAGTCCATTACAGCATTTAACCCTCCAGCATTTAATTCACCAGTACCCAGTCATGTTTTATTATACGGTATAAATGGCATTTAACTGGCTGCAGAGAGGCAAGTGAGTCAGGGTGCCAGGGTGCCTTTTGGTACATCTTACGCCGCAAATTTTACCAATGTTATAAAAGTCTATTAGTTATGAAGAAAAACATGCCAACTACGACCGTACGCAGTGCCGTTTTGAAAATCCCAGCCAAAGATCTTCTCTGTAACCTACATAAAATGCAGCCTGATCATCAGAAAAGTGGCTTGCTCAAGAACACAGTACAAGACAATGACCCCTGGTCAACCAGATCAGAGCTTGAACTTGGACCATTCCCAGAGTCCAGCACACTAACCCTTAGGCCACTATGTTTCCCACACATCTGTGAAGGATGTACAGCCTTAAATTTATGCCAGTCAGTACTGGTAAATTAAAAACAAAGTTTCTTAGATGTTCTTCTATGCAGAAGCTCAAGTCTAAGACAACATTATTACATTTAATTAATGACTTCCATGTACACCTTTTAAAGGTTCCTGTCCTGATTGCTGTTGGGATTGCATTTATTATCCTTATCATAATATGGCTGATTTGTAGACGAAGGTATGTTGATTTGTTTACTGTGGCACACAAATGTGAAAAAAAGAGTTAATTCTTTCAATTGTTTAGTTTGCTAAGTGCTTTCTAAAGCAAAACACACACACAAATAAAAACAACAATCTTTTTATTTCTTAACACTCTGCAGTTATCATGTCTGCGTGAAATTCAAGCCTCCATCTCTAAAGTCAGATAACTGTGAAATTTAAGATCTGGGATTTTTTGTAGTCAGTTTACACTGTATAACCATTAGTACTAAAGCCAGTTTGTAGTTTGTATCATTATAACTTGTTGTATTAATCTTTTAGGGGACAGAGACGGTATGACCAAATCATCCTTGATGAGGAGAGGTCTTTAATACAGAAGTGGGATGATGAGAAAAAGATGCAAAAGATGGCAGAAAGAGGTATGATACAACACTTGAAGGGGTACATGCCTATACAAAACATGGACTCGGGTCCATGGACCACCCCTGTGGACCCAGTCATTGGACCACCTTGTGGTCCCGGTCCATGGACCAACCCTGTGGATCACCCCTAATTTTCGAAAGCAAATCAAAGTGTAGAATGGGGCAGGGTATAAATTGACGGCATGTACAGGGCTCACTAAAACCCCTGTCCGGTCGTCCGGGACAAGTAAATTTTCCTGCCGGGCAAGTGACTTTTCATGCTCACTTGCCCGGACAGGCATGGCGAACCATTAATTAACTTAATTTCATGAACTATTAATAAGTTTGAGAGCCTGGGCAAGGGGGGAAAGTGCCCGGGCAAGCAAAATTTGAGAGTTACTTGCCCTATGGGCAAGTTGGAATTCAAGTTTTTTTCGAGCCCTGATGTACTAAAACCCAAAACAACAAAACAAAACCACCGAAACGAAACCAATGTCACAAAAAAGTCATATTAATCTGTGCTCACATGCAGATATAAAATGAACATGATTGTGTTGTGGTTCAACTTGATCCTTAGTTCAAATTTTATTTTCTTTGTTTTAAACTCATAAGCATACCCAAAAACAAAGGAAAGTAAAATTTGAATCAAGAATAAAATTGAATCATTGAAACACTTGCATCAATATTTAGTGATGGCAATGTCAATAATAACATATATACTAAAATAATCATGACAGCCCCTTTCACACTCACTTATAAGAGATGGAGATAAGTAACTGCACTAATGAGAGTTGGGAGTGGAAATGGGTTAAGGTGAGGGAAGACGTGGAGCAAAGGGAAATGAAAAGCACGGTTGCATGAGGATCGAGCGCGAAAAGGAGAAACAACTTGTCGCTGCAGTACCAACAGCCAGGATTGTTACCTGAACTGGGTCAAAATGAGATGCAGAGCTCTTACTTTAATTTACACTCGCACTTGAAATTATGTAAGGGACTGGCGCGAAAAGGGCAATTAATTGTCATTATTTACTTGCATGGGCATGGCATCTGTTTCAACAGAATATAGTATTATGCAATTTGGTCCACCCCTAGGATGTACATAATTATTATAATCTGATAGCCTGTAAGTACTATTAGGGAATCAATCATATATACCTTATTATAGGAATATAACAAAGCATTAATTTTTAACAACGCGAACAAAATATACGGGTAATAAAATTAATGCGAATTTAAGAAAAGGTCTGGTTAAATGCTTAATGATATAGTAAACGTGTTTATATTAATAAACATCAATAAAATTAACATGAATTTTTTGAAATTCGTGTTAATAACATGTATCGTTAATTTCCTATAATCATGTATATTACCGGTAATTAAGGTGTTGTAAAAAATTATTAATAAAAGTATTCTTGACTGTGATAATGTGTTCTTTTATATTACAGATGCAGTGTTGTTGAATTGTTATTATTATCTGAAGGACTCGAAAAAATACAGCTTCATTGACCACTTACCAGATATAGGTAAGATTTTACACTAACTCTGAACTCTTGCATTTTATTAGTTAAATGAGAGAATGCATGCCTTTAATAAAACTGTGTTTGTTTGTATCTACAGTGGCTGTAAGTACACAATTTTAGTTAAATGTGTGGTATCCTATGGCTGCCCATTTTCTTCCATTTTTATGATATTATGATTGCTGAATTACTAGCTTGAGAACACAGATATATTTGCAAGGAAATAAAGAAGTTATTAATAATAATTAAATAAATACTGAAAATGCAGTTCATACACCGGCCT
Source organism: Oculina patagonica (assembly GCF_052425735.1). Classification (NCBI taxonomy): domain Eukaryota; kingdom Metazoa; phylum Cnidaria; class Anthozoa; order Scleractinia; family Oculinidae; genus Oculina; species Oculina patagonica. The sequence continues at coordinate 17,582 of NW_027558361.1, forward strand.
ACTATGAATTTCATTTAATGAGAAAAGGACTTTAATGTTTATATTTTGCACTCAGAATATTAAATTTGAGGCACATAAAAATAAATACTAATTAAATAAATAATAATGAAATAAATACTGAAAACTGCAGTTAATACACCTCTTTTATATCCTGGTCAAAAGACTTAGTTATTCAGTTGAAAGAGCTGCAGTACACATGCACAGCATATAGTAGAGTGTAATACTTGTTAGTGGACTTTTAGCTTAGTACCAAATGTCATCTTAGTGTAGCTTATAAACCTTTTGTCATGTATAGACTCAAAAATGAAATTTCAGTAAGACCTAATTGCTTCTATTGAGCACTATACATGCATGTGTAATTCCTGGCTGACTGTGTTTATTATTTTGTTCATTTTGCTTTTCAGGAAGCCGAATAAATAAACAGTGGTTCCTTGTTAGGGACAGTAAACAAGAAATAGATGCAGTGTTAACAATGGTACCATGGAGTTCACAGTGTGTGATTTCCTTCAGCAAGGGGACAAGAAAAACTTTAAAAGAGCTTTTTTCACTCTTGCAGGTTTGTACATGTTAATTAAGGTGGAAGACTATCATGCCAATATTATTAACCATCAAGAAACCCAGATAATTTATTTATACATTTAATAACTATAATTTTATTATATTATGCCATGCCATGCCATGCCATATGCTGCTCCTGCTGTACTTTGCCATACCGTGCCATGCCTCGCCATGCTATACCAGTAACATGATTGACATGATAAACTTTTTATTAATTCACAGTAAGATTATGAGCTCGAAATTTGTATTTGGTGATCCAGGCCAAATCAACTTTGAAGAGAAAACACTGGCCTTATGGCTTGTCATTTCACTTGAATTTTAAACATTTTATTATGCCATTTCAATGGGCTATTTGAGAGTAATGCACCTATCAATGTTAAGCCCGAGGGGGGGGGGTTCGGGCAAGGGGTGGGGATTTTGACATTTTCTATAAAAAAAAGTCAAATTCCCCACCCCCGGGACAAAATAATTGGTCAAAATTCCGACCCGGGAGCAATGAAAGGTGGTCAGATGTCCTTCAAACCTTGTTGCAGGGGATCATATACGACCAAAATCCCTACCCTGGGGCCATCAGGTACGATCAAAATCCCTACCCTGGGGACCGACCTCACAATCAAAATCCCGTGGTTAGCCCGACCCGACCCCCCCCCCCCTCGGGCTTAACATTGATAGGTGCATAACTTATGGTAAAATGTGGTCAATTTGGTTGGCATTGCTTCCAGCAGTCAAGAATGTTTTTCTTTTTTGTATTTCAGTAGCAAAGGAGAAAAAGATAGATTTTTTTTTGAGCTTTAGTACTATATTATTAGTAAAGCAAACATACATGAAAACATGTCATATTATTGTAATTTAATATTGCCCAACTTGTTATTTACAGCATCCGTACTTGCTGCCAGTGATGGAGGTAGATTTTGTGTTTGAACACAATTTGGTTATGTTTGTCCATCCATTCAGATCTGCAGGATCACTGAAAGATGTCATTTATGGGGTATGACAACGCAATTGTCATTTGTGGAGTATACTGATTACAGTTTGTACATAATAGATTGAACATTTTGTTACAAAAATTTACCCAAATGAATGCTAATATGACTGCCTTTATTAATTTGTATTATTAAATTATATTTCTTTATATTATTAAAAATGAAAACAAGGCTTTAGGCTGGCCTATACTAAAGCTTCTTAGAGTAGCACATTATTACTTTAATTTTAAGGGTCACCATCTGCATTTTAATAAATTCTTATAAATTTATCTTTTTTATAAACTCTCTGGCCAGCTTTGTGTCTAAAATAGGTGCATCTCATTAATTTTCTAGACAGTTCCTTTACACTACAGCTGTTTTGTACATGTAAATTCTTAAATTTGTCTTTCAGTCTCGTTCACAGTCGTCGTGGGAAGATAAGTATCAAGTTAAAGGGAAATCTCTGTCACTTACCCAGATCCGAAATTATGGACGACAAGTCTTAGAGGTAACATCGTGTACAATGCTGCCTTTGGAAGAGTGTCTGTTTAACAAATAGATTCCATTTTGCCGTGCGTCTGTTCAGTTATAGATCACAGATGACGTCAAAATGTGGTATGAACATTGAAAGTCAATGAAAACTCTAACCTTTATTCCGATTTGGAAAGTTGTTCAAATCTGTAAACATAACCGAAGCGTTCAACCACAATTCGTTTGTTTCCCGTGGCGTCGTCCAATTGCACAATTATATCGGTCAAACTTTCATATAGATTTCGGATAATTTCTCGAATAATTCACTGTATTCTTCAAGCTTGTTTCGCCCAGTTAAATGCTTCGAAAGGTGAACGATGCTTGGCGTATTGTTTCTCACTGGACAATTGTAATTAAGCTGAACTTTTTTGCTTTGTTATGGCCTCGCAAGTTTGAAAAACTTTGCCGACAACTCTGATCTGGACTATGAACTCTAATCACGCGCGCGAGTCACACCACCGCGTGACGTCATCCATCTGTCTGTACTCTGATAGATCATAAGTAAGAACCAATCAAAATGCGCGTAGAATTCAGGTTATTATATAATTCTTTATAATGCATGTATTAAACTGTACTTTGTACATTTATTTGTTGATAGAGATCTATTACTTGCATACTATAATTTACATGTAAAAAAAGTTTTTAATTTGGAGCCTTCCCTTCTGCTACATGTAAACCTGCATTAATACGCTGTACACTGTATGTAAATTCTCCCATTGCTTAAAGTGTTCATTCATTCGTTCGTTCGTTCGTTTCATTCGTTCATTCGTTCGTTCGTTCGTTCGTTTCGTCCGTCCGTCCGTCCGTCCTTTCGTCCGTCCGTCCGTCCGTCCGTCCGTCCGTCCGTCCGTTCGTTCGTTCGTTCGTCCGTCCGTCCGTTCGTTCGTTCGTTCGTTCGTTCGTTCGTTCGTTCGTTCGTTCGTTCGTTCGTTCGTTCGTTCGTTCGTTCGTTCGTTCGTTCTTTCGTTCCCCTGCTAAATTGTTTGCTCGTTTGTTAGTTCGTTTCCTCGTTCACTGGCTCTTTCGCTCGTTTGTTCTTTTGCTTGCTTGCTTGCTTGCTGCACTGTTCTTCGTTAGTTTTGTTCGTTTGTTTATTATAACGTTATTTTTTTGTTTGTGGAATGCTCTTGGAAACTTATTAAATAGCGATGGTTAATTTTTATCCAATTACAGGCTTTGTTATATCTGAGGGAAAAAGGCCTCCCAGCTTGTGGTCACTTACATTCTGGAAATATTTTTATAATAAATGGAACTTCCAAGTAAGTAAAGTATGTACGTAAAGGTACAATTTCCTCAGAACGTACATCACTTTACCTGGCACATTGCATTGTTCTGAATACACAGCACAAACTTGAAACCATTACATAATTATACCTGAATCAGCAATGGCAATGATGAATTGTTATCGGGAAAGTCATTAATGAAAAGACCTCTTCACACAAACAGACACTTGCCTATCCATACAATGTACAAAGACAGTTCCTCCATCTAGAAAGCTGTATTACAATAACTGGAGTCCCTCATTCGAAACGTTAACAAGCGCTATATCAAAGTGAACGTTAACGTGAATGGAAGAAATGAGTAGGAAGTAAATGAAGACAAATTCCATTGTGTTTTCCTTGAACAAAGCAATGTCCTGCAGTGCAAAATAGCCGGACTTACTATATAAATATTCTTGACCTAACATAAGTTAGATTGTAACTATCATTCTCTAATTGAGTATAACTATTTTATAATTGGCGTATAGCATTTGTTCAAGCTTTTTTATTGAATGAAATGTTCTTTGTAGACTTTCTGGCTTTGAAAACCGTCTTTTTGGTTGGAAGTCAAGGCTTTTTCCTACAGTAAAGAAACTTACAAAAGGCAATGAAGATGACATCGAAGTCATTCAGTTTGGTAAGAACCTACTACTCTTTTCAAAACTTCTACTAAACTCAGACGAACCATTTACTGGTTGGATGACCGATAGATCAGACGAGGCAGGAAGTTACACGAGCCTGCTTCATACCTTAATTAATTTGTTTCGCTATAGCTTGAAATTGTCAAAGTTTTTAGTTATCATATTTCAGAATTCTAACATTTTGGCGAGAGCATTCTACTTTGACCGTTGACAGCAGACATTTGCAAAGCACTATCCACTAGTCAGAGCCTATAAGGAAAATAAAAAAAGTAGCGTCGAGCCCTATTATTACCATCATTTCCGTAGTAAGTATCCTATGTGTTCAGATATGTCCAGGATTGAACACTAATGAAATGCCATTCTTCATGACAGGCATCACAAAGTGTCCTCATTAATAAACGTTCACCAAAACACACCAAAATCTGTCAAATTCAACTTGTTTTTTTTCGTATCATTGTTATTCAGGTCACCTTTTGTATGAAATGTTAGCTGGCTGGGAGTTAACTACAGCGGAACCAAAGAGAGAACAGTTAGCAAACTTTAGAAATGTACCAGTCGTAGAGGTATGTGAATGACGCTGTACAGGTATTTCTTTCAAAAACAAAAAAAAAATGGATAGCAAAAATACATGTAGTCAGTCATTTATTAAACCAAGGCGCCCAAAAGTGTGACCACTTTTAATTTATTCACATTCTTTCGTGCAGATTTAATCCAATCAAAAGTCGTGGATAGCTTGCAGTTGACTTCTGATTGGATTAAATCTGCACGAAAGAATGTGAATAAATTAAAAGTGGTCACACTTTTGGGCGCCTTGCTGTAAAAGAACGTGATGATTATTGTGAACTTCTAAATGAAACATGTAGTAAACAATGACGTCATCAAAATTCGGCGTATAGCAACAGCACATAGAACAAGTACTCCTTGTGGAGTTTTAAAGGGTAAAACAAAATTGATCGACCGTAATTATTTTTGATATTGTAAAAGTGAAAAAATATCATGCTGAGTGAAGCTGTCGTTTTATCATCATCACAGGTTATAAATGTTATTTTCTTCAATGAAAGTGGAACGTATCCGACGTTGGATGAGGTAAGTTGGATCTCATTACCCTGGCTGTGTCTTACAGTTAACATTTAAAACAAGCAACGTAATGACGATATACGGGGGCAAACTTTCTGGGTAGAACGATTGCTTGCATGTGTATACAGGTAGAAGCCATGTACATATGTTGTACAGGAGTTCATTGTATAAATTCATTAATTTCAAAAGAGTTTTACTATATTCTGTTGCAAGCAAGATTTAAGATGTTAAGTTTTTAGTAGAAGCTATTCTGGGCATTGGAAGATTTCAGTAAAGAATTGTTGCACTTTGTTTGGTGATTATTAAAACCTAAGATTTTCTGGAGAAATAAGGCTTATTATGTCGAAAAAAAACTGGAGGTATTTTCTAGTTTCTGTCATTGTTGAATTAGCATTGTACTGTTTATTGCTGAGGTCAATATGTGGATTTATCTTTTAATGTGAATAAAAACCAAGCTAGTCTATGGTCATTTACTTGGAAGCTTTTGAAAAGTTCATTCTTGTTACGTGTTATTAACCTTTTGGAATTCTCAGGGTCTTTTCCGAGTGAAAAGCTTATAATCGTAATAATGTGTCGTGATTTCAGCTTGTGGCCCATCCATTCTTCAGAGGTGGTGACATCAGTGGATTAAAAAAATTTAACCCTGGTCCTGTGAGTGTTAAACCTTTGTCTTTGTCTATTATTTTCTCTCTTTTCCTTGTACTATATTTACCTCCCCTTTTTTCGACTATTTTGCTTGTTTTGTCCTATGATAATTATTGTTATTAAAAATGTGGCTATTGTTCATCGAGGTGTAATATAGAAAAGATGCCAAGAAAGAAGATTCTCCGTCTCTTTAGCGTACTCCTAATAAGATTCCATGTTAATGCAGCAAAGTATATACCGGGGGAACATGGCATGATAGATGCAAGAAATGATAGAGGGGGAAAAAAGGCCGGAGTGATACGGCTGGCTCGTGCACAAACGTCAGTTGCAGATTCGGAGCACGCTTAGGAGACGGGGCATCTTCCTAACTGGAAAGACGTTAAGTTTGTTGACCTTGACCCTCACTGGTACACGCGTAGGGCCAAAGAGGCCATCGAAATATGATTTTATCCTTATAACATCAATAGTGTAATCCAAATTCCTGATTGAAGCATGGATACCTACTATACGACCAAAAAGCACAACAGCCGATCGATGACCAATGAGGGAAAACACCTAATTGTCTGGATAATAATGAGGACCGAAAGGCACCAATATTAGCAAACCAATCGACCTCATCACCTGATGAAGACTAGCAGTGTTGCAGTCGAAACGCCGTGATCATCAACTCTACTTGACTCCATAGTGAAACGTTATCTTTTTTATCATAATCATTTCAGGTCCGTTTCAGTTCAAATGTGAAGCAACTTCTCAAACTATACAGAACAGAGGGTGAAGAAGGCCAGAGGTGAATACAATACACACGTGTTAATGGAGGTCTCGGAATAGGAACGAATCCTACAACTTTTTTTTTTTATGGGAACTTTGTATAAGAACGTTGCACCTGAGAAAGGCCAAACTTTTAGAACATCCTGAGAACGCACCCAAGGTTGATATTATACTAAAAAGAACAAATTGCGTATCGCCATACAGCTACGATTTTAATAAACTATATAGGCCTTTCGACCTTAACGGTCCTCTTCAGTGTAGTAACATTTGAAATGGCAACGACCAGTAACATGGTATTACAGTACAGGTAGGGTGTGTCGAGATATTTATAAACTTAAGTAACGCCGGTGCGTAATGCACACAGATCAACCCTATTAAGGCCATATTAGTTTGTTGTTGTTGTTGTTGTTGTTGTCTTAATTATTATTGGCTAGTGTCTGTGTCCACTGTCTATTGCCAAGTCATTTTTTGTGTCTGCTGTCCTTTGACCATTGTCTAGAATGTAGTGTCTAGTGAAGAAGACATGTTTAGTGTGTACTGTTTAGTGGCTATTGCTAAAGTGGCAATTGGTGCAGTTGTTGTTGTTTGCTTTTTCTTTGTTATTTAAAGGAAACGGAAAATGTCCACAAAGAAATCCAAATCAGACGATGGAAAAGACGTCACAAGAGAGAGAAGTCAGTCCAAGTAAGTTCTATAATGTGTCTGCCAAAAGTGTTCTCTAGGGCTTCCAGGAGTAGCAAAAGAGCTGGCCATTCTTTGTTTGCCAAACGATACGACAAATTTAGTTCATTCCACTATAAAACGTTGCTGCATAAAAGGATGGACATCCCCTTTTGTTACTGTAGAGGTATTTTATACAATCACCTTCACCTTCACCTAGCTTCTTTGTGCTTCGTGGCACATAAGGCCTCCACAGAATGCCTCCAATTTTCTCTGTTGGCTGCAGCAGCTCTTGCCTCACCCCATGTACGCCATCCCGCACTGTTCCTCTGTCTCTCGACTGTTCTTCGCCAGGTGGTCTTAGGCCTTCCTCTCCTCCTTTTTCCTCCAGGTGTCCATGATAGGGCTATGTTGGTATGGCTGTTTCTGTTTCGTCGCAGGATATGCCCTATAATCTTCCATCTTCTCATCTTAACCTCTTCACTTAGCAACCTCGTCTCTGCCTTCTCAAGGAGCTCCCTAGTGGTAACGTGATCTTGCCAGTTTATTTTGAGAATCCTCCTGAGGCATTTGTTGTGAAACACATCTATTCGTTGGTCATCTCCCATGTTCATCTTCCATGTCTCACATCCATACTGTAGCACCGGTACGACTAAGGTTTTAAACAGTCTAAGCTTGGTCCTCTTCGTGATGCTCTTTGAGTTCCATATTCTTTTGAGTCTGGCAAATGTCGCTCTCGCCTCTCGCCTCCTCCCTCCTTACAAATGATAGCTCCCAGATAATTAAACTCCTCAACTTCGTCTATATCTTGCCCATCTACTACAACCTTCTCCTGACTCTTCCCGTTAATCCTCATCACTTTTGTCTTTCCTTTGTTGATTTTCAGCCCGACCCGTGTTGCTTCCTCATTCATTTTAGTAGTCTTGTTCTGTATATGCTGTTTAGTAGAAGACAAAAGCGCCACATCATCTGCAAAATCTAGATCATCAAGCTTAGATGTAAAGTTCCACCTGATTCCGTTTTCTCCTTTTCCTACAGTCCTTCTCATAATCCAATCCATAGCTATTAAGAAGAGAAATCCAGACATATTGCATCCTTGTTTGACACCCGTTTTGATGTTGAACCACATGGAAGCAATGAACCTGGTGCTTTGATGTAGCGTTTATTTTACAATATGATGCCTGGAAGTACCGTGGTTCTAGTTTCTAAGTCTGATAGGTCCCCAGCGTGTGACCATTCATACCATATGGTAGCTATTGAGCAGTACCTTCATGTGCTACTTATGATTGGTTTGTACGTTTACTGAATATAGTTATGATTTTATTTTCCTGTCCAAACTTTGGCCCTCCAGGGTGTAAAAATGTCAACTGAAGCTTGAGGTATCTTCACCTAAACAAATTTCTAATATTTTGCATGTAAGAGCAGCGATTTTTTGAGATCTCTTAGGAAACAAACTATGGATTTAAAAATAACAGTTTGTTTCTTCTTGTTTTTTTTTTTCTGTTTTTCTCAGATCAAAAGGAAAACGAATGTCCGTGGACAAAGCAGCTCTTCCAGCAGTCCAGTTTCATCCTCTAGCATCTTCTCCTCCTAAATCCCCACCCCCTCTCCCTAAGGTAGCCCCACCCCCTCCACGGCCAAAACGTTTATCGGTGTCTGAAAAGGTTCCACCTAAACCTCCCAGCAGCGCTGGCCGAGGAGCATTGTTGAGTCAGATTCAAAAAGGGACCAGACTCAAAGCAACAAAAACAAACGACAAAAGTGCCCCACGCGTTTGAGAAATGAAGTGATACCACGTGTCACTAGTGCAATAAGAACAGTTGTCGATCTAATAATTGAATCAACAACATTGCGAAAACTGAGGTGTTGCAGTTGAGAACCAAATGTGGCTCTGCGATTTAGTCTGGAGAATTATTAACGGTGAAGCAATTCAGAACAAACTTCCATCACGGATGGTTCACCTTGGATAATTTAGCTTTTTTCAATTATTATTATTATTTTTTTGTAATGAAGTATCTTTATTGACATTACAACATAATACAAATATTACTGTTACATACTATTGTCATTATTAAGTTCATCTTTCGTTATACATCTCAATCTTCCTCTTACTTGCCATTATTTTTGTTTATCTGTAGTTTATTTTTCTTTGTTTCAAATTTTTCTTCCTTTTTCGATTGTCTAGCTATTTTAGGCCAGAAATTTCTTACTATTCTGTAACAAAGCTACATTAACGTGCTTTTATCACCAGACTTTGTTTTGCATGCAAAAATGAAAAGAAACAAAAAGAGAATAACATAGATACATTTTATAGTTTTTAAAGCTTTTGTGATACATGAAGCCTTTTTTTTTTTTTTAAAAAAAAAGCTTTTATACCGCATACAAGTTTGCAATACAGCAAGTTTGCTTATACAATAATATGACTTTTTAAGCTTTGTTGACCAGCAACGACATTTGTTGTGGGCGTTTTGGGCCGCGTTAGTTAGCATAAAAAGTGTTATTTACTCAACATTGTAGCGCGGTCTTTCTTTTTCTTTTCTTTCTTTCTTTTTTTCTACTGGCAACATGTGCAAGATTTTGTTCTAGCCCAGCGATACTTGCAAAAAATGTTAATAATAATACATTACAATGAACTATTAAAAGAAAGAAGAAATTAATGTTGCCTAATAAAAAGTTTTTATAGAAGATATTTATTTGCTTAGGTCACAGCTGTAAGTGTTATTTAATTATATCGAGAAGGAAAATCGATTTTCATTTTGCAATAATGACTTTAATAACATTAGTTAGCATAAGAAATAGAGAAGTAAGTAATATATTTGTTGTTAAATTGTGAAAGGCTTAACAAACCTTTTTTTTTCTAAAACAATAATTTATACCTATTTTGTGGAATACGAAATATCATTTATTCATATTTTTTTAAAAGATAATTATAAAAAGTACTTTAAATATTAGTAAGCACTCAAGGGTTAGCCCAGATTGTCTGTTATGCAAAGAAACTTGTTTGAGAATAACGCTAACTTGTTATGACTGAATTTATTACAGTGCTATGCAAGTAGCTAAGAATAAAAAAACGAATTGTCCGCTTTTCTTTCCTGAATCCCCCATTAAAATATTAATTTTTGTTCTAGGATCCGTAAAGCAATATGGAATGGATCAAAGTATAAACTCAAAACTCTTATCATATTCAAGATGATTTACAAATAGACAATTATAAAATGCTAAAGTGAGTGTGAAGTGATATTTCCGTTTTACCTTTAGTATATTTCACTTTAGAAAACAAAAAGAATTTAATGAATCAAAACTTGTTAGTACAAAACAGGCATTCCTCATATATTAGGGAGTTTCTCTTTATTTATGTGTTCAATATGAATGCCAATTGAAAGTGTGCTTATGGTTTATTTTATTTAGTGGTGATCCATTAGATTATTGATGGGAGCAGGGGTGGACAAATCTCTTCCAAAAACGTTTCAGCATTCGCTTCTGCGCAAAGGTTGGTTACTCCGTAACGTAGTACCCAACTTTCCAACGAGCTTCGCAACGCGGCGCGGTAAATTAAAATTATTGTCGAAAGGTATAACGTAATCGTGTCTACAAAACTATACTGTAAATCAAAAAAAAGTTTTTATTTGTGATGGTTTTGAAACCCTTACCTGTCAAATAATCTTCATCAAAATCACACTGTTTAAGTGTCGATAGGCCTTATGCATGATAACGTCATATGCTCAAAATTCACCACCAAGCCTCGTTTACGCGAACATTTTTTCAACCTTCTGCCACCTTCATGCAGTTTTCACGTGGGTATTCTTTTCATCTTTGCTGTAAAGGGAAATCGTTCATGATAAAATTTGCAATTTCGCACTTCGAAAGCGAGGCTTGATGGTGAAACTAGCCAGTCTGACGTAAAAATGCATAAGGACTATTTGTTTAGCACTACTGTGTTACCTGGAGACGAAACTTGCACCTCAAGTCTTCGCTCCTTACAAAACAAGCGGCTCTCTAGAGTTCCGTTACAGGATCGATTTTGATTGGTTGTAAAACAATAAAAATGACCAGAAGTAAAAGACCAAGGAGTTCATTGAGTCATTACTTGCTTCTAATAGCTAAGGCATGCATAATTCAACCGGAAGTTCGAGGTTTTCGGGTATTCATGGCTGCTTGTTTCACGACCGCTGGTCAATTGGAACGAAGACCCAGGGCAAAAGGTTGACTGGGACACTTCAAAGAGCAGAAAGCAATATTTATAACTAACTATAATTAAGGCTAACCAGTTGGCTACCAACAGATAAAGTGCACCATCTTGGTAAAGGTGATATTTGTTCGTTTATAGCTTGCGTAGCTGGGGGCTTTTCTCGCGGGACGGCTACGGAAATTATAACTTGCCACATCTAGAGGACCTGGGATCCTTCACCGCTTTTGTACGACCAGGCGGCAAATGACGTCATATGGCTTTCTATAAGAATGTCGAATTTGAGAGAAAATGTGGTTCTTCATTAACGTTTGAAACTTTTTTGGGAAATCTAGTCTGAGCTGAATGGAAAAATGACACGTGCTGCCGGCTTTCGGCGGGAAAACTCGGTGGCCGTGCGGAACGCCGGGAAACTTAAGTGGAGTACACTGTATATCTAGAACTGATACACCGATTTCACAAATGGCGGACGCGGGGAAAAAAAACTGGTACGAGGCATGAAAACGAGGCGTTTTAGGATAAACAGCTTTCGTGTTACAAGGGGAAAAGTGAAAATTACGCGAGTTCTGAAGTTTTTGTTTGTTAAACGGGGAAATAGACCGTTTTCCTTCCAGGATTTCGAGATTACGGAATTCTAAACGAGTTTACAGTCTAGTAATTATTCTTGTTTCTGTGTTGCAAGAAGAAAGGGACCGTAGATCTGCAGGGAAACAGCGTTAAAGTTTCGGTTTTCCAATACGGAGCTTCGACGGCTGTTGGCCGGTAAAAATTTACACGGAACGATATTGAAATTAATTTTCAAATTCTGTCAAGGTACGTTCTTTTCCAGACGCTGTCAAGGTATGTTCTTTTCATTTTTGTGAAAGCAAACGAAAAATTCTAACTCTGTCTCCTTGCGGGTTTAGTAGAGCACGAACTCTGGCTTTGAATAGGAACTTCACAAGTCAACATTCAACTTTGAGCCACCTTGACCGGTCACATTTCCTTTAAACAAATTTTAATTACTATTATTCTCTCGCTATTTAATTATTTTTATACTTTGCAAAACACATTTGCTGTGCAATGGCAAATCGTTAAAATGTTGACAAATACTGTAATAAGTTTAACAGACGAAGCCGAAGACTACCGGTATTGAATTCCAATGGTATGATATATATGTTTCTTCTTTGTAATAAACCCATATTCCTGTATTTGAGAATACTTGATAAATGAATAAAAATCGCTTCCAATAATCTCAGCTTTATATAAATTAAAACGGAGGGCATCTTTATTCACGGTGTCCTGTAAAAGCTTGTAAAATGAAGCGAAACCGTGAATATTTGTTCTATCAGCGGTCAGTGTAAAACGCAGACTGCGGACTGCAGACTGCAGACTGCAGACCGGGGGTAAAATGCAGACCAGGGGTAAAATGCAGACTGCAGACTGCAGACCAGGGGTAAAATGCAGACTGAGGGTAAAATATCGAAAAACGAACCACAAGGTGAATAAAAGCGCATCTTACCGATCTTACCTTTGTTTACGTGGCAGCCATTTTGAATTTTAAATACGCGGCTAGTACTGGTACTGACAAACCTTCGGAAGCACGTTTTGTGCAGTTTACATGACGTCTTATCCCCTCTAAGCCACGAAATCGAAGATGGAAGATCGAAAAAAATTGATGTCACAGGATTGCTTCGTTAATGGACGTTCTTTGAACAGAACACGGCAAGCAAAACTCGTAAGTATTGAGATTAGATCCTGCTAAATAAGGTGAACCAAAATCGAGAAGGCATGAACAAAACAATAATGTCAGGTTTCTCCAGTTGTCATTGATGTTGCAGTTAACTTTTTATCTCAGTTAATTTTTGTAACTAGTTAGTTTTTTCCTAACCATTTTTTCAATAGGTTAATAAGTAGAAAAAGTAAAACACCTCCCCTCCCTTGATGTTTCATTATGAATCCAACCTACAAAAAAATAAACTAGTTAAATAAAACTAACTCGGTTAAATTAATTGAGATCAAAAATTACCTGCAGCATTGATAAAGCCATTTTCAGTCGAAAAGGAAAAAGCAATGCACACCACAGCCCAGTTAACTCAAGATTTAATGATAAATCAATCAGGAACCTTCAGTTACTAACTTAAATTGAGAGCTTCACATAACCGTTTCAACAATCACCTAATATTACTGTATAAATGCAGGGTCTCAACAGAACCACTTTAAAACTTCAACAACATAATATTTGAATTCTTATTTGATAGTTTTGAAATTCTAATGCGCTTTTTGATCAAAACAGACAAGTTCTTTAAACTTTACTTATGCAGGTTCCCAACAGAACCACTTTAAAACTACAACAACAAAATATTTGAATTCTAATTTGCTAGTTTTGAAATTCTAATGCGCTTTTTGATCAAAACAGACAAGTTCTGTAAACCTGACTTATGCAGGTTCCCAACAGAACCACTTTAAAACTACAACAAAATAGAATTTAAATTCTAATTTGACAGTTTTGAAATTCTAACGCACTTAATGTGCTTAACAATTATTAAGTTTTCTTATGAGTTACTTGCGTTCTGACCACTTGTCATCCATTCATAACTTTTCGAAAACAGAACATAATTTACAACTTTCTGTCGCGATAAAATCATAACTTTGGCCGCCATCTTGGCTGATGCGGTATTTTCCATCAATGAAATCATTGCAGTCTCAATTTTCAAGCTCTCAACCGCTGATATTTTGTTCTGCAGCTGCATCCGCGAAAACACAAGGCGATCGCATCAGCTGATGTTTTGATCAAAATTTGCCGTTATCTTGGTCTGGCACCGCCAGCAAAGGAAAAAAATGAATAAGAAGAGCAAAAGCGTTCTTTTCTTCCGTGGTTGCAGTCGAAGAGGCCCTGGCTTTCATTTGTTCCCGCATCATACGCTTCCGCAACATCACAAGCCGCTTGGGGGCATGATGTTTTGTGAAATTTGTAAACCAGCAGCCAAGGTAGACAAGTAAAAAGTCTCATTAACAAATACTTGTGAATCAAACTTTATTAAAACAGATTCGTTGTCTTAAAGATTTCATATATACACAGTGTTACATACATGTACATGTGATAATAACAAAAAAGTCAACTCTTCATTTACTTGTTGTATGGTCGCCATTCTTCACTTTTGAACGGGCAAGTAAAATTTTGCCAGGGCAAGTATGTCATCTTGCATACTTGCCCGGCTGACGACTTGGAGAAAAAACGAATATGGATCCCTGGACTTAGTTATTCAGTTGAAAGAGCTGCAGTACACATGCACAGCATATAGTATAGAGTGTAATACTTGTAGGTGGACTTGTGGCTTAGTACCAAAAGTCATCTTTGTGTACATGTACATGTAGCTTATAAACCTTTTGTCATGTAGACTCAAAAATGAAATTTTAGTAAGACCTAATTGCTTCTATTGCTATACATGTGTAATTCATGGCTGACTGTGTTTATTATTTTGTTCTTTTTTTTCAGGAAGCCGAATAAATAAACAGTGGTTCCTTGTAAGGGACAGTAAACAAGGAATAGATGCAGTGTTAACAATGGTACCATGGAGTTCACAGTGTGTGATTTCCTTCAGCAAGGGGACAAGAAAAACTTTAAAAGAGCTCTTTTCACTCTTGCAGGTTTGTACATGTTAATTAAGGTGGAAGACTATCATGCTAATATTATTAACCATCAAGAAACCCAGATAATTTATTTATACATTTAATAACTATAATTTTATTATATTATGCCATGCCATGCCATGCCATGCTGCTCCTGCTGTACTTTGCCATACCGTGCCATGCCTCGCCATGCTATACCAGTAACATGATTGACATGATAAACGTTTTATTAATTCACAGTAAGATTATGAGCTCGAAATTTGTATTTGGTGATCCAGGCCAAATCAACTTTGAAGAGAAAACACTGGCCTTATGGCTTGTCATTTCACTTGAATTTTAAACATTTTATTATGCCATTTCAATGGGCTATTTGAGAGTAACTTATGGTAAAATGTGGTCAATTTGGTTGGCATTGCTTCCGGCAGTCATTAGAATGTTTTTCTTTTTATGCCATTTCAATGGGCTATTTGAGAGTAACTTATGGTAAAATGTGGTCAATTTGGTTGGCATTGCTTCCGGCAGTCATTAGAATGTTTTTCTTTTTATGCCATTTCAATGGGCTATTTGAGAGTAACTTATGGTAAAATGTGGTCAATTTGGTTGGCAATGCTTCCAGCAGTCAAGAATGTTTTTCTTTTTTGTATTTCAGTAGCAAAGGAGGAAAAGATAGATTTTTTTTGAGCTTTAGTACTATATTATTAGTAAAGCAAACATACATGAAAACATGTCATATTATTGTAATTTAATATTGCCCAACTTGTTATTTACAGCATCCGTACTTGCTGCCAGTGATGGAGGTAGATTTTGTGTTTGAACACAATTTGGTTATGTTTGTCCATCCATTCAGATCTGCAGGATCACTGAAAGATGTCATTTATGGGGTATGACAACGCAATTGTCATTTGTGGAGTATACT
This sequence comes from Oculina patagonica, assembly GCF_052425735.1. Classification (NCBI taxonomy): domain Eukaryota; kingdom Metazoa; phylum Cnidaria; class Anthozoa; order Scleractinia; family Oculinidae; genus Oculina; species Oculina patagonica. The sequence continues at coordinate 33,397 of NW_027558361.1, forward strand.
GATTACAGTTTGTACATAATAGATTGAACATTAATTTTGTTACAAAAATTTACCCAAATGAATGCTAATATGACTGCCTTTATTAATTTGTATTATTAAATTATATTTCTTTATATTATTAAAAATGAAAACAAGGCTTTAGGCTGGCCTATACTAAAGCTTCTTAGAGTAGCACATTATTACTTTAATTTTAAGGGTCACCATCTGCATTTTAATAAATTCTTATAAATTTATCTTTTTTATAAACTCTCTGGCCAGCTTTGTGTCTAAAATAGGTGCATCTCATTAATTTTCTAGACAGTTCCTTTACACTACAGCTGTTTTGTACATGTAAATTCTTAAATTTGTCTTTCAGTCTCGTTCACAGTCGTCGTGGGAAGATAAGTATCAAGTTAAAGGGAAATCTCTGTCACTTACCCAGATCCGAAATTATGGACGACAAGTCTTAGAGGTAACATCGTGTACAATGCTGCCTTTGGAAGAGTGTTGTTTAACAAATAGATTCCATTTTGCCGTGCGTCTGTTCAGTTATAGATCACAGATGACGTCAAAATGTGGTATGAACATTGAAAGTCAATGAAAACTCTAACCTTTATTCCGATTTGGAAAGTTGTTCAAATCTGTAAACATATTAACCGAAGCGTTCAACCACAATTCGTTTGTTTCCCGTGGCGTCGTCCAATTGCACAATATCGGTCAAACTTTCATATAGATTTCGGATAATTTCTCGAATAATTCACTGTATTCTTCAAGCTTGTTTCGCCTAGTTAAATGCTTCGAAAGGTGAACGATGCTTGGCGTATTGTTTCTCACTGGACATTTGTAATTAAGCTGAACTTTTTTGCTTTGTTATGGCCTCGCAAGTTTGAAAAACTTTGCCGACAACTCTGATCTGGACTATGAACTCTAATCACGCGCGCGAGTCACACCACCGCGTGACGTCATCCATGTGTCTGTACTCTGATAGATAATAAGTAAGAACCAATCAAAATGCGCGTAGAATTCAGGTTATTATATAATTCTTTATAATGCATGTATTAAGCTGTACTTTGTACATTTATTTGTTGATAGAGATCTATTACTTGCATACACACTGTAAAAAAAGTTTTTAATTTGGAGCCTTCCCTTCTGCTACATGTAAACCTGCATTAATACGCTGTACACTGTATGTAAATTCTCCCCTTGCTTAAAGTGTTCATTCATTCGTTCGTTCGTTCGTTTCATTCGTTCGTTCGTTTCATTCGTTCGTTCGTTCGTTCGTTTCGTCCGTCCGTCCGTCCGTCCGTCCGTCCGTCCGTCCGTTCGTTCGTTCGTTCGTCCGTTCGTTCGTTCGTTCGTTCGTTCGTTTGTTCTTCGTTCATTCGTTCTTTCGTTCCCCTGCTTAATTGTTTGCTCGTTTGTTAGTTCGTTTCCTCGTTCACTGGCTCTTTCGCTCGTTTGTTCTTTTGCTTGCTTGCTTGCTTGCTGCACTGTTCTTCGTTAGTTTTGTTCGTTTGTTTATTATAACGTTATTTTTTTGTTTGTGGAATGCTCTTGGAAACTTATTAAATAGCGATGGTTAATTTTTATCCAATTACAGGCTTTGTTATATCTGAGGGAAAAAGGCCTCCCAGCTTGTGGTCACTTACATTCTGGAAATATTTTTATAATAAATGGAACTTCCAAGTAAGTAAAGTATGTACGTAAAGGTACAATTTCCTCAGAACGTACATCACTTTACCTGGCACATTGCATTGTTCTGAATACACAGCACAAACTTGAAACCATTACATAATTATACCTGAATCAGCAATGGCAATGATGAATTGTTATCGGGAAAGTCATTAATGAAAAGACCTCTTCACACAAACAGACACTTGCCTATCCATACAATGTACAAAGACAGTTCCTCCATCTAGAAAGCTGTATTACAATAACTGGAGTCCCTCATTCGAAACGTTAACAAGCGCTATATCAAAGTGAACGTTAACGTGAATGGAAGAAATGAGTAGGAAGTAAATGAAGACAAATTCCATTGTGTTTTCCTTGAACAAAGCAATGTCCTGCAGTGCAAAATAGCCGGACTTACTATATAAATATTCTTGACCTAACATAAGATTGTAACTATCATTCTCTAATTGAGTATAACTATTTTATAATTGGCGTATAGCATTTGTTCAAGCTTTTTTATTGAATGAAATGTTCTTTGTAGACTTTCTGGCTTTGAAAACCGTCTTTTTGGTTGGAAGTCAAGGCTTTTTCCTACAGTAAAGAAACTTACAAAAGGCAATGAAGATGACATCGAAGTCATTCAGTTTGGTAAGAACCTACTACTCTTTTCAAAACTTCTACTAAACTCAGACGAACCATTTACTGGTTGGATGGCCGATAGATCGGACGAGGCAGGAAGTTACATGAGCCTGCTTCATACCTTAATTAATTTGTTTCGCTATAGCTTGAAATTGTCAAAGTTTTTAGTTATCATATTTCAGAATTCTAACATTTTGGCGAGAGCATTCTTCTTTGACCGTTGACAGCAGACATTTGCAAAGCACAATCCACTAGTCAGAGCCTATAAGGAAAATAAAAAAAGTAGCGTCGAGCCCTATTATTACCATCATTTCCGTAGTAAGTATCCTATGTGTTCAGATATGTCCAGGATTGAACACTAATGAAATGCCATTCTTCATGACAGGCATCACAAAGTGTCCTCATTAATAAACGTTCACCAAAACACACCAAAATCTGTCAAATTCAACTTGTTTGAAAAAGAAACAAGCTTTTTTTCGTATCATTGTTATTCAGGTCACCTTTTGTATGAAATGTTAGCTGGCTGGGAGTTAACTACAGCGGAACCAAAGAGAGAACAGTTAGCAAACTTTAGAAATGTACCAGTCGTAGAGGTATGTGAACGACGCTGTACAGGTATTTCTTTCAAAAACAAAAAAGATGGATAGCAAAAGTACATGTAGTCAGTCATTTATTACACCAAGGCGCCCAAAAGTATGACCACTTTTAATTTATTCACATTCTTTCGTGCAGATTTAATCCAATCAAAAGTCGTGGATAGCTTGCAGTTGACTTCTGATTGGATTAAATCTGCACGAAAGAATGTGAATAAATTAAAAGTGGTCACACTTTTGGGCGCCTTGCTGTAAAAGAACGTGATGATTATTGTAAACTTCTAAATGAAACATGTAGTAAACAATGACGTCATCAAAATTCGGCGTATAGCAACAGCACATAGAACAAGTACTCCTTGTGGAGTTTTAAAGGGTAAAACAAAATTGATCGACCGTAATTATTTTTGATATTGTAAAAGTGAAAAAATATCATGCTGAGTGAAGCTGTCGTTTTATCATCATCACAGGTTATAAATGTTATTTTCTTCAATGAAAGTGGAACGTATCCGACGTTGGATGAGGTAAGTTGGAACTCATTACCCTGGCTGTGTCTTACAGTTAACATTTAAAACAAGCAACGTAATGGCGCTATACTGGGGAAAACTTTCTGAGTAGAACGATTGCTTGCATGTGTATACAGGTAGAAGCCATGTACATATGTTGTACAGGAGTTCATTGTATAAATTCATTAATTTCAAAAGAGTTTTACTATATTCTGTTGCAAACAAGATTTAAGATGTTAAGTTTTTAGTAGAAGCTATTCTGGGCATTGGAAGATTTCAGTAAAGAATTGTTGCACTTTGTTTGGTGATTATTAAAACCTAAAATTTTCTGGAGAAATAAGGCTTAATATGTCGAAGCAAAGCTGAAGGTATTTTCTAGTTTCTGTCATTGTTGAATTAGCATTGTACTGTTTATTGCTGGGGAGGCGCGGTGGCCTAATGGTTAGCGCGCTCGACTCCGAGTCGAACGGCCCGGGTTCTAGGCCTGGTCGGGGCGCTGCGTTGTGTTCTTGGGCAAGACACTTTACTCTCACAGTGCCTCTCTCCACCCAGGTGTATAAATGGGTACCGGCGAATTTAAACCCTGCGATGGACTAGCATCCCATCCAGGGGGAGTAGCAATACTCCTAGTCGCTTAATGCTACGGAAACCGGGATAAGCTCCGGCTGTATGGGCCTCATGGCTCGGAGACTTCTTTTACTGTTTATTGCTGAGGTCAATATGTGGATTTAACTTTGAATGTGAATAAAAACCTAGCTAGTGTATGGTCATTTACTTGGAAGCTTTTGAAAAGTTCATTCTTGTTACGTGTTATTAACCTTTTGGAATTCTCAGGGTCTTTTCCGAGTGAAAAGCTTATAATCGTAATAATTTGTCGTGATTTCAGCTTGTGGCCCATCCATTCTTCAGAGGTGGTGATATCAGTGGATTAAAAAAATTTAACCCTGGTCCTGTGAGTGTTAAACCTTTGTCTATTATTTTTTCTCTTTTCCTTGTACTCTATTAACCCCCCCCCCCCCCCTTTTTTTTTGTCCTATGATAATTATTGTTATTAAAGTTGTGGCTATTGTTCATCGAGGTGTAATATAGAAAAGATGCCAAGAAAGAAGATGCTCCGTCTCTTTGGCGTACTCCTAATAAGATTCCATGTTAATGCAGCAAGGTATATACCGGGGAAACACGGTGATAGATGCAAGAAATGATAGAAAAAAAAACATGACAGAGTGATACGGCTGGCTCGTACACAAACGTCAGTTGCAGATTCGGAGCACGCTGAAGAGACGGGGCATCTTCCTAACTGGAAAGACGTTAAAGTTTGTTGACCTTGACCCTCACTGGTACACGCGTAGGGCAAAGAGGCCATCGAAATATGATTTTATCCTAAAAACATCAATAGTGTAATCCAAATTCCTGATTGAAGCATGGATACCTACTATACGATCAAAAAGCACAACAGCCGATCGATGACAAAGCGAACCAATGAGGGAAAAACACCTAATTGTCTGGATAATAATGAGGACCGAAATGCACCAATAGTAGCAAACCAATCGACCTCATCACCTTATGAAGACTGGCAGTATTGCAGTCGAAACGCCGTGATCATCACCTCAATTTGACTCCATAGTGAAACGTTATCTTTTTTTATCATAATCATTTCAGGTCCGTTTCAGTTCAAATGTGAAGCAACTTCTCAAACTATACAGAACAGAGGGTGAAGAAGGCCAGAGGTGAATACAATACACACGTGTTAATGAATGTCCCGGAATAGGACGAATCCTACAACTTTTTTTTTTTTATGGGAACGTTGTATAAGAACGTTGCACCTGAGAAAGGCCAAACTTTTAGAACATCCTGTAACCGCACCCAAGGTTGATATTATACTAAAAAGAACAAATTGTGTATCGCCATACAGCTACGGTTTTAATAAACTACATAGCCCTTCGACCTTAACGGTCCTCTTCAGTGTAGTAACATTTGAAATAGCAACGACCAGTAACATGGTATTACAGTACAGGTAGGGTGTGTCGAGATATTTATAAACTTAAGTAACGCCGGTGCGTAATGCACACAGATCAACCCTATTAAGGCCATATTAGTTTGTTGTTGTTGTTGTTGTTGTCTTAATTATTATTGGCTAGTGTCTGTGTCCACTGTCTATTGCCAAGTCATTTTTTGTGTCTGCTGTCCTTTGACCATTGTCTAGAATGTAGTGTCTAGTGAAGAAGACATGTTTAGTGTGTACTGTTTAGTGGCTATTGCTAAAGTGGCAATTGGTGCAGTGTTGTAGGTTTGCTTTTTCTTCGTTATTTAAAGGAAACGGAAAATGTCCACAAAGAAATCCAAATCAGACGATGGAAAAGACGTCACAAGAGAGAGAAGTCAGTCCAAGTAAGTTCCATAGTGTGCCTGCCAAAAGTGTTCTCTAGGGCTTCCAGGAGTAGCAAAGGGGCTGGCCAATCTTTGTTTGCCAAACGATACGACAAATTTAGTTCATTCCACTATAAAACGTTGCTGCATAAAAGGATGGACATCCCCTTTTGTTACTGTAGAGGTATTTTATACAATAAACGTTATTTTTAGTTTTTATTATTACATCTATGGAAGCAATGAGCCTGGCGCTTTGATATGGCAGGGTTTTTTTTAATATGATGCCTGGAAGTATGGTTGCTCTAATTTCTAAGTCTGATAGGACCCTAGCGTGTGACCATTCATACTGTATGGTAGCTATTGAGCAGTACCCTCATTTGCCAGTGGTTAGTTCGTTTACTGAATATTGTTATGATTTTATTTTTCTGTCCACACTTTGGCCCTCCTGGGTGTAAAAAGGTCAAAAGCTTGAGATGAAAAAAAAATCTAACATTCTGCATGTAACAAAGAACAGCGATTCTTTTGAGATTTCTTAGGAAACAAACTATGGATTTAAAAAGAGCATTTTTTTTGTTACTTTGTTGTTTTCAGATCAAAAGGAAAACGAATGTCCGTGGACAAAGCAGCTCTTCCAGCAGTTCAGTTTCATCCTCTAGCATCTTCTCCCCCCAAATCCCCACCCCCCCTGCCCAAGGAAGCCCTACCCCTTCCACGGCCAAAACGTCCATCGGTGTCTGAAAAGGTTCCACCTAAACCCCCCAGCAGCGCTGGCCGAGGAGCATTATTGAGTGAGATTCAAAAAGGGACCAGACTCAAAGCAACAAAAACAAACGACAAAAGTGCCCCTCACGTTTGAGAAACGAGTGAACCTGTTAGTTAGCTCTGCAGAGTTTAATTCATCATGCAATACGATCAGTTGTTGATCTAATAACTGACTCGACAACATTGCGAAAACTGAGGTGTTGAAGTTGAGAACCCTGTGGCCCTGCGATTTTATCTGGAGAATTATCATGTGTGAAACAATTCTTAACAAACTTCCATCACGGATGGCTCTCCTTGGATAGTTTAGCTTATTTTTGTTTTTAAATTATTATTATTGTCATTGTTAAGTCCACCTTTCGTTATACATCTCAATCTTCCTCTAAATGGCCATTATTTTTCTTTATAATTTGGTAATTTATTTTTCTTTTTTCCAATTTTTTTTTACCTTAGTAAACACCGTTTTTTTGAAAGTCCTTTTCGTTTGTCTAGCTACTTTAGCCCAAAAATAACTTAATATTCTGGTGACCTTTTGTGATATATCAAGCGTGCTTTTAAAGCGCAAGCTTGCAATACAATTATGCTTACACAAAAATAGGGCTTTTACAGTTTTGTTGACCAGCAGCGACATTTGTTGCGGGCGTTTTGGGCCGCGTTAGTTAGCCATTCAAAAAGTGTTTTTCACACAACAATTTTAACAATTTTGGGCGGCCATTATTTTTTTTATGAAAAAAATGCGCAGGATTTTGTGCAAGCCGATACGTGCAAAAAATAATAATGATTATATAATAATACAACAGAGAGATCAAATGAATCCAATGAATTATAGAAGATATTTATTTGCTTAGTTCACAGCTGTAAAGTGTTATTTAATTATTTCGAGCATGTAAAATCAATTTTTATTTTGGCAATACAGTAGCCTTTTTTACAGTATTAGTCAGTATAAATTAACGAAATGGAGCAGTAAGTAATATATTTGTTGTTAAATTGCCGAAGTCTATGCAAACCTTTTTCCCTAAAACAACAGTCTGATTTATACCTATTTTGTGAAACAAGAAATAGCAGTTTACCCAAAAATTTGCATCTATTTTTATTATGATAATAATGAAGTGTGCTCTAAATATTAGTTAGCGCTCGGGTTAAACCTGGATTGTTTATTAGGAATCAAGCTTGTTATGACTGAGTTAATTGCAGTACTGTGCAGTAAGGTGAGAATTAAAACAAAGTTATAAATAAATAACAAATTGTCCGCTTTCTCTTCTTGGGTCCCCCATTTACTGTAAATGTTTATTCTTGCCATAAGGCAATATGGAATTGTCAAAGCATAAACTCGATATCAAATGCCACTGTTGTTTATGGTGATGTCATCTTCCTATAAGTTTGCAACACAAGACGCAAGTGTGATTTACACTTAGACTATAGTTATAAAAAAAGTGAGTATGTAGTGATAGACCCTATTCCCATTCTACGTTCTGAATATTTAAGTTGTTTGTCAACACAATAATTCCCCATAATAAGGGCCTACTTTAATATATGTGTTCAATATGAATGGCAATAAACAATCATTGAGTTTACAAATAATCCGTCACACTGGAAGCGTTTGCACAATTCGGCCTTTGGGAAATAGACATGTAAGCACATGTACACCGTGCGTACTTTTCTTTTAGTTTGTAGCAAAAAAGAAACGAAAGGTAAGGGTGACAATTACAGTCAACGAGTGCAAAAATTGAAAAAAAAGGGAGAAAAAACAAAAATAACATACATAATTAATGATTAACCAGTGGGTCGGGTGCAGTAATCAAATGTTAAAATTGAATAAATATTATTATATTTACAGCACTTTCTGGTCAAAAAAATAAACAGGCTATTTGACATGTATGAGAAATTATGCTGCTGCTGTTACTGCTATTGCTGTCGTTGCAGTGTTGCTGTTGCTGCTTCAGCTGTTAAGTAAGGGAGGTATAAGTATGTTCGATGAAATTGATTGCACACCTAAAAACCACATAAAACTCAGTCCCGACATGGCCTAACTTACAAAGGGATCTTCCTGTAGTTCTGATGCCATGCTAACCATTGTTCTTGAAAAAAATTTCTGTCAGTTGATTTTGCAGTTAAAATTAATGATTTCTCTTTTTTAAAAAAAGGAATGTAAGTCATCTTTTCATCTTTTACTTTGCATTTTCTTTTTTTTCAATTTGTGTTTTCTTCTTTAATTTGTGTTTTCGTTTTCTAATTTGAGTATTATTTTTTATTTGTGTTTGACCCTTCTGGGCCACCGTAGGAAGTTACATCAGTGATATTAACTATCTTGTACGAAATGCATAAGCGTTTTTTCCTAAAAATAAATAATGTAAAAACAGTTTAACCTGAGACTGAGAAACAAATGCTTCTCAGACGTGACTTTCAACTATTACGAGCGAGACGTAGTGTATCTCATGAACATATCCCAAGACAAGCGCAATGCCACCAGCATGAAGACTAACTGGTCTGATGAGTTAGGCAGACTGCTGATCACGCAAATGCACGTTTTGTAGCAGTTTGCCGCAACACAGAGAATCACATGATCGACCCATGTGCCATCTTGTTCCATGCTTCAAAGGTAGTGATCCCCGGATTGATATTCATCAACGAAGTTAAACACATCTGTCCCATCCCGCTGTAGGAAGTGGAAATAAAAACAGTAAACATAAAAAATGGTTTATGATAGGTGTATGATACCAAAGAATATGCATTCCATTATTGCTTCATCACGATGGCATGATGACCATTTACTACATTTTTCAGCACCGCAACTTTGACGGATCAATACTATGACTCTTTTTCAGTCGACACAACAATTATGGTATTGATGTAATGTATATGAAATAATTCATATATGAACTGCGGATGGATATGAAAGTGATAAATGATCATCGCAGTGAATTAACAATTTAAGCAATTGGAATAAAGAAGCCTGAAAAAAATTCAGGGCTTCAACGGGATTCGAACCCGTGACCTCCGCAATACCGGTGCGATGCTCTACCAACTGAGCTATTGAAGCCACACATTGGGAGCGAGGTCAATTGTGAGTTCATATTTTACCCGTGAGAGGAGTGAAATGATGTAATGTATATGAAATAATTCATATATGAACTGCGGATGGATATGAAAGTGATAAATGATCATCGCAGTGAATTAACAATTTAAGCAATTGGAATAAAGAAGCCTGAAAAAAAATTCAGGGCTTCAACGGGATTCGAACCCGTGACCTCCGCGATACCGGTGCGATGCTCTACCAACTGAGCTATTGAAGCCACACATTGGGAGCGAGGTGAATTGTGAGTTCATATTTTACCCGTGAGAGGAGTGAAATGATGTAATGTATATGAAATAATTCATATATGAACTGCGGATGGATATGAAAGTGATAAATGATTTCATATACATTACATCATTTCACTTCTCTCACGGGTAAAATATGGGAGTTGGTAGAGCATCGCACCGGTATCGCGGAGGTCACGGGTTCGAATCCCGTTGAAGCCCTGAATTTTTTTCAGGCTTCTTTATTCCAATTGCTTAAATTGTTAATTCACTGCGATGATCATTTATCACTTTCAATTATGGTATTAAACAGATGCCCAATCAATGATGAACAAGTATGACTAATTTCTTGACGTCTTAAGTTACCATAGCAACAGTGTTACCTGTTAAGCACACCCTTTATTTTTATCTTGACGTGTCTATAACTCAAATTAACAAAAAAAAAAAATACCCGAACGTTTACCTTTAACATGAGCATGATCACCAAACGACAAAATAATATATGGTCTAGGTAATTTTAGCTTTTTACAAAATTACCACGCTGGTGACCACTAGTGCACGAGGTCACACAAGCACGAGGTTTCGATCTCAATTTGAAAAAGCAAGGTCCATACCCAGTTTGTATCACGTGACACGAAGTGCGTTGTCTTTGATTTCTCGATTCACCATGTTGTTTTGTTGGAAGAACTTTGGACACTTGTGCCTTGAACGAAACAGTCGGTGAGCGTCAGATTGCACGATTTCCCTTCTTCTATTCCCTTATTTACCTGTTTCATTTAATATTTGTAGAAAACCTGGACTATCTGAACCTTAGAACTATTTGAATTTGAACTAGCTGAACACTGGATTTGTCAAGTGAGTCAAGTTTCCACTCGTAGCGCAGTGGATTATCTGGATATACAACTGGATGTGCCGTAGTAAAGTTAAAGCTCTGAGTTTCGACGTAGGACCTGGGCTTCTAAACAAATTGTTTACGTCATATTTTGGAAGACAACAAGAAAAGTACGTGTTACTACTAAGAATCAAACATTTTCGATACAAATTGGTTGAGATATATCTTTCGTTATATTTGATCACAATTTGGTTGAGTCTATGGCGTCATCATATTTTAGAACTTAAATATCTCTGGGAAGAAAAGAGATATTTAAAAACAGTTAACGACATTTTTCTTCTCACACAGACTTCTTGTTAATGTTTTAAAACGGCTTAGATAGGGCAGATGCAAATTTCATCATAGTTGCACTTTAAAAAAGGATCTGACGGCCAGGGTGAAGGAGTGAAGGATAGGAGTGAAATTCAGCTCATCTACGATACTTCAGTTTTGCAAAATACTCGTAAAAATGCGTAATCTGTGGACAAAAACAGGCCTGTTCTTGGGCCTGTTCTTGTCTATTTGATATTCAGCTCCAGTGTGTATGCGCAAACGTTATTGTCGTATCACATGCAGTGCATATACAACATATGCAACACATGCATAAAGAAAGTCAAATGGATAACAAGCATAAACGAGTAGAAATGACTTTAGCCCGCTGAGCGGAAGTAATATGGAAGGACGGAGAGGGAAATGAAACTTATTACCTTCATTGTAATGGGACCATTCTTCAAATACGACAGGATCACTCAGAATGTTGGCCACAACTGACGCCGCCATGACACTAGCAAAAACTCCCCACTCATCACTGGAAGGTTGCCTGCCATCTGCATAGTCTTTGATGCCTTTTATAAGAATCCATTCTGTCTTCATGTCATGGGCTGCTGCAAAAACTCCTGAAATTTAAACACAATGCCCTTACGTTGGCAAACGATGAGTATCTAACAGCCTGTCTACGTGGAATTTAAACGTGAACAATTTAGCGAAATATACTAATGTGTATAATACATTCTGTTGATTTTGCTCACACACTTGCAATATGAGGGTTTTGGCGCAAATCCAAAAAAATGCGTTCGGGGCTTCGCCTGGCTCGCCTGCCGGCTTCGCCATTCTCGCCCCTCACTGTTTTTTTGGATTTGCGTCCAAAACCCTCATATTGCAAGTGTGTCGGGGTTAGATGACAGCCTTTCAACCCATGCACATGTATCTAGGCAAAGGCACCCTTTTAACACTTGTTGAGGACTGTCCTAAAACAAGTGGCCCCCGCCAAGCCCCAAAGAACAGGCGCGCCAGAATTATTTTTCAATTGAACAAATATTTTTTACTTTGTATATGCACCAAATGGCTGCTGCAAGATATTCGTCAGAAGTTTTGCAAGCTATGATGGAGGAAAACCTCCGTGAATTTCAAAGAAACCCGCAAAGAAATTTGTCTTTTTTACTGGCCAACACCGATTTTAACGATTGGCTCCGAGTATGGAAAATGGACATACCCGAAACCGAAAAAAACAACAAAGATCTTTTAATTTTTGCAAAAAAACACAAAAAAAAGTTTTATGATCTTTTGGAAAGTGAAATTGAAGAATTGAATGACATAAAAGCAAGCTTCGGGCTTAAAGTAAAATTTTCGATGAAAAGAAACGGAGTTACGCAACACATGGAGCACTATTTCAGAGAAAGAGAACCGCGTCTTTTTACAAAAAACACCAAAGACCGAATAAAAAAAGAGTTTGACGAATTTATTGACAAAGCAAAGGGAGAAATCGAGGCTTGGTCGGAGAGGGGCTCGGGGTGGGTTGTTGAAAGAATAACAAGGGCGTACACCTATGTTGCGCGTTATCGGCCATTGCGCGGAGGAACTTACTTGCCTTTGCCTCCCAAACTGGCAAACAAAAAAGCAATTATTAACGTGCAAAACAGTGACAACCAGTGTTTAAAATGGGCTTTGAGAGCTGCTTTATTCCCGCCTGCGAACGGAAAAGATCCTCAAAGAACAAGTAAATATCCCGTTGATGACGGCATAAACTACAACGGAATCGATTTTCCGACACCCCTAAAGCAGATTGACAGGCTTGAGGCGCAAAACAGAAACCTTGCAATAAATGTTTTTGGGTGGCACTTGAAAGACGGGTGTGTGATACCTCTCAGACAAAGCGAAAAAGAAAACAAAATACCCCGTATAAACCTTATGTTGATTGAGTCAGGATTGAAACAGCACTACTGTTTTATAAAAAGAATTAGCGCTTTGTTACACGACCAAACCAAACACAGTAACAAAAAACACTTTTGCATGATGTGTTTGACAAATTTTACAAGAGAAGACTTGCTTGAAAAGCACAAAAAGTATTGCAATGGGGTCAAAGGCAAGCCAACAAGAATCGAAATGCCAGATGAGGAGAAAAACACCCTTTCTTTTAAAAACTACCAAAAACAAATGAAAGCGCCTTATACGATTTACGCCGACGGCGAGGCATTGTTAAAAAAAGAGCGCCGAGAAACGCCCGAGAACCGCCAGAAAAGTTACACGTACAAAACAGAAAAGCACGAGGCATGCGGATTCGCTTACACGCGTGTAAGAAGTGATGGTGAACACGAAAAACCATTCGTTTACAGAGGAGAAAACGCCGTTGAAGTATTTTTGAACTGTCTTTTAATTGAAGAAAAGAAAATAAGATATGAATTGTCAAAGCCAAAACCTCTCCTTATGACGCAAAAAGACTGGGCAAACTTTAAAAAAGCCGAAAACTGCCACATCTGCGAAAAATCGTTGGTGAAACAAAACTTTTTAGACTCTTTGCCGGTTTGGCTTAAATCTAATAAAAAGGAGTTTGGTTACTTAGGACAGTTACACAAAAAATGCTATTACGAAAGAATAGAATTGGCGAATACTCTTAATAGCGGGAACCATTATAAGCTAAAAAAGCTTGAAAAAAAATCACACAAATTAGCCGCTGAAAACCAAAAAAACTGCCTAGCGTGCAAAGAGCCGCTTATCCAGCCGAACTACAAGGATGCGGTGAGGGATCATTGTCACATAACAGGCAATTTTCGAGGAGCCGCGCACAACGTGTGTAACTTAATGATGAAAATAAATCCAAAAAATATTCAAATACCAGTTGCATTTCATAACCTGAGTGGCTACGATGCTCACCATTTGATGCAGTCAATTTCGAAGATTTCAAAAGAGGCACAGAAAGAGGTAAAGTGTGTTGCAAACAACATGGAAAAATACATTACATTTTCACTGGGGGGTTTAAGGTTTATTGACACTTTGAACTTTTTACTTGGAAAGCTTGAAAAACTTGTAGAAGATACGCCGAAGGATGCATTAAATATGACGAAAAAGGTTTTCTTTGAAAAAAGTGAACTGTTGTTAGACAACGGAAAATATCCAAGCGAATACGTTGAAGTGTGGGAGGAATTTAATTATAACAACTTGAGTGAAAGTTTTTTTAAAGGTGGGGACGAAACTAAAGAAAAATGGCAAATTGTCAATAACATCCACATAACAGATGAAGGATACAAAGAAGCAAAAACCATTTTTATAGAAAAATTTGGCTTGTTAACACAAAAGGGGATTTATCCCTATGAATACATGGACTCATGGGAAAGATTTAAAGAAACAACTTTGCCGAAAAAAGAAAAGTTCTACAGTAAACTTACAGGCGAGCACATAACAGACAAAGAGTATGCACACGCGCAAAAAGTGTGGGAAACCTTTGGCTGCCAAAATCTTGGAGACTACCACGATTTGTATATCAAAACGGACGTTACCCTGTTAGCGGACGTTTTTGAAAACTTTCGAAAATTATGCCTTGAGAAGTACAATCTGGATCCCGCAAATTATTACACGTCGCCAGGTCTTTCTTGGGATGCGCTTTTGAAAAAGACAGGTGTGGAGCTTGAGTTACTCACAGACTACGAAATGCACCTCTTCGTCGAAAGGGGAATAAGAGGCGGGATTTCGTCGGTAAGCAAGAGATATGCAAAGGCGAACAACCCATATGTTAAGGGATTTGATCCGAGTCAACCAAAAAAATACATAATGTATCTCGATGCGAATAACCTTTACGGGTGGGCAATGAGCAAGCCGCTTCCGAAAAGTGGTTTTAGATGGAAAAAGGTTATGCCAACAGAAAAAGAAATAATGACAAAAAAAGAGCATGCAAAAACTGGATGGATTATGGAGGTGGAGTTAGAATATCCGAAAGAGCTGCATGACGCTCACGACAGTTACCCATTAGCGCCAGAGAAAAAGAAAATAGACAAAGAAATGTATTCGCCTTACCAAAAGAAATTAATGAATGATCTTGAATTAAACCCCCCAAACACTGAAAAGCTTGTTTTAACGCTTGAAGACAAAACCAATTACGTCGTGCATTACCGAAACTTGCAGTTTTATTTAAAACAGGGAATGAAACTCAAAAAAGTGCACAGGGTTTTAGAGTTTGAACAGGAATGCTGGATGGAGCCCTACATCCGGATGAACACAGAATTCCGAAAAAAAGCAAAAAACAACTTTGAAAAGACCTTTTACAAGCTAATGAACAACTCGGTTTTTGGAAAAACAATGGAAAACCTGAGAAACCGTGTAGACATAAGAATAGTAAGAAGCGACGAGACAAATAAAATAAGAAAATTGGTCGCAAGTCCATTGTATTCAAGGCACGTGATGTTTTCAAACGATCTTGTCGGAATAGACATGCGAAAAAGTAAGCTGTTTCTCAATAAACCGGTCTACACAGGCATGACTATCCTTGACGTAAGCAAGCTATGCATGTATGACTTCTTTTACAACCATCTGAAAAAGGAGTACGGGGAGCGTTGCGAGCTTTTGTATACAGACACAGACAGCCTTTTGCTTGTGATAGAAACAGAAGACGTTTACGCGGACATGGCAAAAAACATCGGCGAGTACGACACAAGCGACTACCCCGAAGAGCATTCACTTTATTCGAAAGAAAACAAAAAGGTGTTGGGGAAAATGAAAGACGAATGCGCAGGAAAACTGATTTCAGAGTGTGTTTGTTTGAGGCCGAAAATGTATTCAATAATGACAGAAGGTGAAAGCGAAAATGAAATCGAAAAAATAAAGAAAAACTTTCCTGAGGCAAAAATAAAAGAGTGCACTTGCGAAGGGGAAAAAATGCAGGTAATAATGGCAAACGACGAAGAATTGGTCAAAAAAATAAAAGAGAAACATCCGAAAGCAAGTGAGTCAAAATGTTGTAACACGCTGAAAGTGGACGAAAAAAATATAAAAAAGGCAAAGGGGGTGAAAGAGTGCGTGACGAAAAATGAGATAAATCATAAAGACTTCAAAGATGCACTTTTTCAAAACAAGGAAAGCTTTCACGAAATGCACATGCTAAGAAGCTATGCCCACGAGATGCATTCAATAGTGGTAAACAAAAAATCGCTGTCGCCATTTGACACAAAGAGATGGATAAATGAAGATGGGATAAACACTTTGGCATATGGGCACTATCGGATGGGTGCGGAGCACGAGAGCGAAGCTCTTGCAGAGAAGGGGCAAAAAAAAGAGCCCACCGCCCCATAAAAGGGAGTGAAAAAACTAACTAGCCGCCAAGCAAAGGTCTCTCTAGAGTGCTTTAATAAATAAAAAGCCACTCAGGAGTGCCCAAGGGGCTCAAGCACTAAGGGCTTGGTGGTAACTGTGTATTTGGAGGAATAACAAGCAATTCTTCACGCACGAAGCCGCGCTTTGGACCATCGTGCAAGTAATAAAGAACTGGCTGATTAGGTTTAGTAACAGACCTTTCAATGCTGTAGACTTTTAATGACCAAATCGGATCTGTAGCCCTTTTTACGCCGCCTTCCAGCTCGCCAGGTTGGTAGAGAAAGCGCACATTAACGAGAGAGGGGAGTTTTTTTTCTTTCTTGCCAACAGGTCTTGTATATTTTGAGGACGGTTTTGACGAAACAGCCTTTTCTTTGATTGCAGCAGCAGGTTTCTTACCAGTAAGACTGGTTACTTCGTTGTTCAGAGCGGCAACAACTTCGGGTAGCCTTTTTACCCACGCTGTCGACCGCTGGCCAGATGGCAGGTTCATCTCGACACCGTACTGATAACCAAACAGGCGCCCTGCCAGTGTTTGATTAAAACGTTCAACAATAGCTTGATCTCTGTGAATGTTAACACGCCCGCGTCTAATATAGGTTTTGTGATTTTCCATTTCTTTGGTAACAGCTCCCATGAATTCGCGACCAGGGTCAACTTGCAGCATCTGTGGCCATTTTAGTGCACTTCGCCTGTAAATTGTCTGAAAACCTTTTGCAACCTCAGTTGAATCTTTGGAGGTCAAAGGCTCGGCCTCTTTGAATCGGCTGGCAACGTCAACAACAGTCAGAGCGTATTTGTAAACTTTTCGCCCTCGCGGCAGTTTGTCGTGTGGCAGAAAAAGAAGGTCCGCCTGGTGGACCGCGTTAGGAGAAGAAACATCGAATTTTGGGCGAGGAACGTATCGTGGTGCCGGAAGGTAGATCTGCCAAAGGGCCTGCTTAACTAGCCACTTTTTTGCGGCATCTTCGGAAACCTTGGCAGCCTCGGCTAATTTTTTTATCGCTGCAATTCCCTTCCAGTAGCCCTGGGGGCTATAGTAGACTTTCGAGATTTTCTTCGAAAAGTTTTGCTCCGCAAAGATCTTTGCATCCATGCGTATACAAGAAAAAAAAGAAACGTTTAAAGAAACCGAAAGGCAGCGTACCCAAGAGCAAGAGCGCCTGCGCCAACAAACATCAGTTCACCTTGTTTCTGCTGCTCGCTTGGCTGATAAAAATCAGAGAACTTGGGTTCTTTCGGAGGAATCATTTGTTTGTCAGGATGTGCCTGGTTGTAGAGTTTGAAAGCGTAGTCTGTGTTCGTAAAGTTTTGTTTTGCTTGCTGTTTGATCTCATTGTTGGTTTCGATCCAGTCGAGAAGCTTCGTGCGGTCGCGAGAGTACTTCGCGTAAGCTGCCTGGTAAGCCTCGAGAGCTTTGTCGTGTCTTTCTTTTTCTTTCAAAGCGGCGTCATCTCCGCCACCCAAAGCTCGAGCAAGATAGTTGCCGCCAATGAAAGCAGCAGCGTTCAAGATAGCTCCGCCAGCCATAATCGCTACGCTTGCCATTTTGTTATTATATTATTCGAATTTTTTTTTAATTGGTGGGGAGAATTTTCTGGTCCTCGAGATACTGTTTAAGTGCAACGCTGCCAGCCATGACGGCTGTGAACTTTACATAGTTCATAAAACTGCTGCTTGGGTCGGATGTGAAGTTTTCTTTTACAACTTTTTTGGCAGCCCAGCCGATTCCGGCGGCAAGGCCAGTGAGAGTCGCGGCATCCATGAGTGTTTTTACGAGTTTGTTGTCGGACATGGCGGTTCAGTATAAAATAATAAAAAATATTCAATTGAAAAATTTTTTTGTTTATTCTTCACCGTTTTGCGAAGCAAAGTTTGCAACTTCTTCACCAGATTCAACTTCTTTTGTTTTTTTTATACCTCTTTTAAAAATTGTATCCTCATCCTTTTGCACCCGAATAGCGGTTTTAACGCAAGTTTTGGAAAATTCAAACCAAAGTAAAGCAATACCAGCCATAGCTGCACCTTTAACAAGGCTGTCAAGAATAAAACCAAGGGACATTGTCGGTATAATAAATGAAAAAGAAATGTTCAAAAGAAATTTTTTAATCCATCGGACGGATTCCTCTTTGTTTGCGAGGTCTAATGGCATTTTGGATTGTCGAAGGCGTGTCTGAAGAACGCGTTGCAACCCTTCCAATACTTTCTGCTGTAACGCGCAAAGCGCGGGGTTCCTCTGGGACCCCTGGTGTGTCATCAGTTATAAGAGTTGGCGGAGCTTTAAATGTTGGACTTCTTTTTTTGTTTATAAAGGCTTTTATGTCTTCGCGTTTCACATAAGTTGTAACGATTGCAACGCCGATACCAAGCAAAGATATCCATTGATTTGTGGTGAGACCGCTTGATTGCGGCTGAGCCTCGGGCGGAGCTGGTTCCGTTACGGCCGGTGGTGTTACATTTCGCTTTGCAGCAGCAGATTTCTTTTCCTTTTCTTTTGCAATTATTGCAGCAGCCTCGACAGCAGCTTTTTTCTGTGCTTCACGAGCCTGTCTTGTTTTTTCAGCTGCAAGCTTGCCAGCAGCAACTCGCTTTGGATTTTTGGCAGGCTTTGTTGCTGGAGTTGTTGAAGTAACTTGTTTCTGTTCTTCTTGAGAGATCGGAGTTTGTTCGAGCTCGGCCATTTATAATAAAAAAAAATAATATTTTAATAGAAAATTGCTCAGCAAGATTTTTTGCTAAGCAATTGCTAAGCATTGTTCAGTAATTACTTAGCATTTTCTTAGCATTGCTCAGAAAAATCTTCAGTAGTGTTTGTGTCCGCATCTTTGGAAGCACCTTTGGTTTCGCACAGCGAAGTGTGCGACTTTGTAGCTTCGTTTAAATCAATGTGCTTTGTTGTGATGAGCGCAGCATTTGCAACGGCAAGAAAGCGGCCGCATTTCAAAGCCAGACCGCCTGCCAAAGTGGACAGCTCTTTACTGATAATGTAGTCGTTTTTGAGTTCCTTTTGATAATCATTGACGTCCTTGATATTTACGGCCATACCAACGGCTTTGGTAACAAGAAAAATAAAGCTGTCAATCAAGCTGTCGGTTGTTTTGGATCCAACGTATGCCTCATATCTCTTTAAGTACTTTTCAACTTCTTTATCTGTCAAGCGCTTCACCTGCTCGTGTGTCAGTTGCACACCGATTGCTTCTTTGGCTTTTCCTGTTGAAACAAGGATTGCAAGCTGTTCACGCAAAGCAGGAATGTCAGGGCCTTGAATGAGTGCCATAGCGCTTTCTGTACTTTCTGGTTCAGCTCCTAGCAGTTCCATTACGGAAGCTAATTCTTGTTCACTTGCTGCGCCCTTGACGCTCTCGGGAGGAGAAGTTGCGAACGGGTCAGCCATTTATTACTCTAAAAAATATGTTCAATAAGAAAATTTTGTGCCGTAAGGGTGGCGATGAGAAATGACAAGATGCGAAAACTTATTTTTTTTTAGCTTTAAAATGATTTCTTTGTAATCCTCATTGGCAAGTTCGCCAGCGTAATCCTCAAAGATTGCCTTCGTGGTCTTGGCAGAGGGGGTGTAAAAGAAAACGATTGCCGCAACATTTTCGCGGAATGAGGATGTTATGCTTGTCAATTTTTGAGTTAACACCCATATGCTCAAGCCTGCGTGGCGAGCAGAGAAAGCAAGATTCACCAACTCCCCTGTTCTTCCTTTTACATCTTTCGAAGCAGCACAGTCGTCGAGGATGATAAGCGTGTTCGTACCCTCAAAAAGAAATCTTGAAAGCCTTAACCAAGATTCCACCTCGTGCTGCTCGCAAATGAAAACAAAAAATCGAATATCTTCCTCAGCAAAGCGATAATAAGTCTTGTTGTGCTCGAAAGTCGGGCAGATGAGCACGATGTAGTCAAACTTGCCTCGGAAAGAGCCACAAAGCTGATTGACCACGTATCTTGTTTTTCCTGAGTTCGTTGGTCCCACAATGAGGGCGTTGAAGGGTATATTGGCAGGATCCATCTTCGTTCGTATATTATAAAAGCACAGATTCTAACTGCCTGCCAAGTATATTCATTTGGGCGTCGCTGATTACGTAAATGTGGCAGTTCAAATTACCTGAGCCGCTTGCTTTCCTCTCTAGCTCAAGCTGGACACCGTCCTTTGTGTTCACAAGGCGCGTGCCGCTTCCGTGCATCGAGTGGTCAGCCATGGAACGCAGATCAATAAGAAGGCCAAACTTGTCTTCTGTGTAAAACTTTTGCAGAGTCATGTGCTGCGTTTTATTTTTTTCTTTCATGTAGAATCTTTTAACTTCTCCCCAAATGTCCATTCCTTCGATGCCGTTGTTGTACAGCATGTTTGGCGAGCCGTTGACAGTGATGCTTACTTTTGTAAGGTCCGGGTTAATGTACTTTTCCGAGCTCCTTGCACCTTTGTTATATTGCTCAATAAATAGGAGCAAGATACCTTTCATGGACCTCCTCTGCGGGTTGACCCTTAGATTCAGACGTGTGTCGGAGCCTTTTGCAAAAGTCACCACTTTAACACGCTGGATGTGGTCGTAAGCGAACTCTTTGCCGCCCGAATAAGCGCTGAACGCTTCATCTGCAATTTCCTCGCTTCTTATCATCTCGTACTCCAGCTGGATGTTTGTCAACTTGTATTTTAGTTTTGTTGTATCTGAGCCTCTGACCACATGTTCGGCTGCCGCGAGCTTCAGTTCGAACACAAGATCGTTGTATAGTGCCTGAGGATAAAATGCCCCATGGTCAGTTAAAATCTGGTGATCCAGGCGGATGCGGTATTTATTTCCATATATCTCATTCAGCTTTTTTTCTGCGTCCACACCTGAAGTTTTCTTATCGCCAGCATTTGAGCGAATTTTGTTAAGGTCCTCGCTCTGAATGCCCTCTGGCACCCTGTCGTCGCGCTCCTCCTGCGAAAGGAAAAAATCCTCAAATATTTTGTAGATGTCATAGCCAACCGTGTCCTGCACGACGGTGCCTTCGTACTTTACAACAAAATCGTCGACCAGAGCTCGGCTGACGTTGTCAACCAGAAAGTTGTTGGCATGGCCTCCGCTCAAGTCGATGTTGAAGCGCAGCGCCAGCGAGCCGGGCACAATGACCTCGTTTTCGTTCAGCTTGGGCACTGAAACATACAACGTTTCCTCTGGATTGGCTTCTGTGCGGTCAAAAGTGATTCGTTTTACCGCGCGCTCGGCTTTCAGTGCGCCGAGTATTTTCTCTGTGCGTCCCGGTCGAAGGTTTTCTTGAACAGCAGCCATCTCTCGATTGGTTTTATTGTTAAATTGAAAAGTTTAATTTAAAAATATATATATATAAATTAAGCGATGGCGGAAGGTGGTGGTGAGTTTGGATACGAGGACCATGATTTGGACCGAGATCTTGACCACAACAGTGATAACGATGATGAAGGGGAACAAGAGGTCGACACAACCCGACCATTTCAGCCCGGGGAGGCATCCACACCCTACCATGGGGGTGAACAACATGAAATGCAAACGATGCAGCACGAACAGAGCGGGCTGCCAGACACATCCTACGAAGAAACACCTTTGCTTGACAGTGCGCAATCAATGAGCGAAAAAGCATGGAAGTCTCTAAAAGGGGTGTTTCCAGAAAGCTCATCAACAAATCTTGAAGCTTCTTACAGTCTAAAGGGCAGATTACAAGTAAAAATGGCCGGAGCTGGTAAAAAATTATATGACCTTTTCACCACCAAAAGGGGTACGGGTGGTAAACAACAGCTAAATCCAAGTCTTACAAAAGAAATCAGGAAAGAACTTGGACCAATGGCACAAGAACTTATTGAGAAAGAAAATGAAGAAATACGAGAAACCAATAGAAGATTAAGAGAATCTGAAATCCAAGTTCAAGAGTCCCAAAAAATCGCATCAGAAAAAGAAAAAGCCATCGAAGAAGTAGAAAAAAAAAGAATAAAAATCGAGCGAAATAACGCCATTATTGATCAACTTGGGTCAGCTGTTGAAAATAAATCAGAAGTAGAAAGACTTAAGCTATTAAATAAAAATCTTGAAGCTGATGTAAAAAACTCAGAAAAAGAAGTTGCTGCTCTTGAAAAACTGGCAAAAGATAAGGCAAAAGAACAAAAAAAAGGCGACCAACTAAGGGCAGTCCGCGCTGCCCAAGAGAGCAAAAGAAACACTTTGGAAGAAAATCTCAACAACACAAAAGGGTTGGATGATTTAAAAGAAAAAGAAGCCGAGATAAAACAACAAAACGAGGAAGACAAAAAAATTATTGAAGATGATAATGCCTCGCCATCTGAAAAACAAGCAGCGGAAGACAGAGTCGCAGAAAGAACCGAGGAGCTCGGGCGTTTGCAAACGCAGATTGCAGAAAGAGAAAGGGCGCTTCCACTTCGTGAGAGGATCAAAGAGATCTTCAAAAAATATGGCGTGACAGTAACAGCAATACTTCTTGCTGCTGGTGTCACGATTGGTTCTGTTATTGGAACAATTACAAACGCGTTGAAGGCAACCGGCAAAGCGTTGGGGAAAGGCCTAAGTGATATTGGCTCAAAGGTAGCATCAGCTCTGCCTGGTCTCATTGGCTCGATTGCGAAATTTCTTTTCAAAACCGCTGGTCAAGTAATTGGATTTCTTGCAGAGCACACCTGGCTGCTTATCCTTGCTGTGGTTGCTTTTCTTGTTGAAAAATACATCAAAAAGAGACGTTAACGCATAAGGGTGTAGAGCAAAGCTGCTGCTCCAACCGCGCCAACAGCGACAGTTGCTTTGTTTATTTCGTGTGAATCATTGGCTACGGCCTTCGTAGCTTTAGCGCTTTGCGCGTTGCCGTCCTTTGGACGGGGACCGTAAAGGTCCCTAGCTGGTGTTTCAGCAGCGCTTGCGGCGGGTGTCCAATTTTTTTTTGCTGTGGCGCTCTTGTGTATAGGATTTGAAGGGTGGCTGTTTGGTGGGTTGATTTTTGATTTTCCTCCCGCCATCAGTTTAAGAGCTGCTTTTTTTGTAGCTTTATTAACCTCATCATTCACTCCTAATTTCATCCCAACAACAGCCTGCTTAAGCTGGTTATTGTAACCAACAACGCTTTCTGTGTTTATCACCATACGAGCGGGCATCAGCCAGGCACCTGGGCAGACTGCAAGGTTAAGCCGAACCTTAGCTTCGTCGATGGCTAGTTGGTATCTTTGGACCGACTTTGCCAGATCAGGTTGCCTTATAGCGTCTTCAACCAACACGAGGAACTCACTTTGCGCTTCCTTTGCACGGCCGCCTGTGCCAAGTATGCTACTTCGAACGTTCACCTGCGAACCGAGAATACAGTAGACAAAAGCCTCTATCGACTGGTTTACTCTCGACAAACCTGCCTGAGTAAGCCCTTCAGTGCCGTTAGGACAAAACCAGTCTGCCTGTGCATATGCAGCGTCGTCTGGCTCGATGTATTGAATCAAGTTACCTTTGCTTGCAGTTCCACCTTCATCCGAAAATTTATCGTAATCGGGGTATTTTGCTCCAGTTTTGTTTGGTCCAATGTTAGTAATCCAGATATAAACGTTACCAAGTCCGTGGTTTGCGCCTGTTGTGAAACGGAAATCGCTTGACGGGTCGACACCAAACTCAGCGCATATTCTTTTGTAAGAAGCCACGTCGTACTTGTTGTCGAACTGGCTAAAAGTGGGGTCGCCTGGCAAGGCGCTTACGCTCTGAATTCCCCCCATCTGAAACAATATTCGCCTTATCGTGAAATAAACGTGAAAAAGATAAAAATTACGCACAATCGGTGGCAAGCTAAGAGATGAGTGCTCTTCATCGAAAATATCTCGACTTATACCGCAGCCTGTTGTCGCGCACCATACCGCAAAGTTAAGCTGCTGTGGCCAATAGGCCATATTTTGGCTAGCAAGCCACCTTTTTGACTCTTTTCCTGATGTATGCTTCAGTTTTGTTTTTTGAAAAATCTCTCTTAATTTCGTTGTGAAATATTGGTCTGGTGTGACGTAGATGTTTATTTGGCTGTTAAATATTTTTTTCAAACTTGGTGCGGCTTCGTGAAATCCAACAGTTGGAATTGGCAAAGATGAGCCTTTTGCGCCGCTTGGTGACAGCTGTTGTGGAAAACCGCCTGAAATTTGATTCACCCCCAGTGCTTTTTTCATCTCTGGGCTCCAATATTTGCTGTCAGAGCCAAAAACATTTATCAAATGGCCTTGCCCTGCCTTGTAATAAATGTCTGCCGTTGCTGTGTGGTTGTACGCGAACTCAACCTGTGCAACAAATTTTGTTCGGTCAGCGTTTGGATATTTTGCAAGAAAAGGTTTCCATGCACTGTCTTTTGCCGCTTCAGAAATTTTAGTTGCTTCTGGGGTTTTCATCCACTTCATAAAATCTCTTGTTTTCGCATCCATGGTCCTCTTTTATATTAAACATTTTTTTTTTTTTATTTAATATAAAAATGGTTGTGCTGACTGTCACCACAAAAGAAAATCCGAACACTGTTTATTTTGACCAGCCTATTCCAAAACCAAGCTATATCCGGCTTTTAAGTTGTTCTCTTTACAACAGCTGGAATAGTTTGGAAAAGGATGGAATAGTTTTTTATAAACAAGTGAACAAGGAAGAGAAGGCGCGTTATATACGGCAAGGAAACTTCTCACTCGATGACATTGGGAGTATTTTTGAAAAAGGATTTCCAGAGAAAAACATGTTTTCTGTAACAAAAGGCATTGCAGGCCGTTCATTGATAATAAAAGCAAAAGAGCCCAATTTAAAAACTTTTGGACTGAATGAAAGTCTTATTAAGTTCTTTAATTTGCCTGGGTTTGAGAATTACGCAAGTATTGAAAAGGAATTTTTTGAAACAATTGAGGTAAATAATGTTTCAAATCCTAAAAATTACTTCATCAACTGTGACCTTATCGACAAGCAACAAAGCTTGCTAAATGGTAAGCCATCAAGCCTTTTAGCGTTTTTTGACATACGTGGAAAACCGTATGAAAAAGTTTATTACCAAAATACACATTTTAACGTCTTGCGCGACGTTTCTGCTGAAGAAAATGTATCATCTCTGACTCTTTCGATTAGAGATGAGAATGGAAAGCCATTCGATTTTAACGGCACAAATCTTACATATGAGTTGGAATTGAATTAAATTAAATACAAAAATAACTTTTATGTATACGAGACCATGTCATCTGCTAATGTTCTCCCGAGTGCCCCTGCTTATGGTGATCGCGAAGAAACACAACTTTATCCAAGCCTCCCAACAAATGCCGAGAATTTTCGGCTGACTGAAATAAGTAAAATTGAAAAAGAAATATCCGCTGAAGCTGAGCATTACAGGCTTGTGTTAAAAAAATATAAAAAAGTCCGGAAAGTTATTCACTATTCCGTGGTCTGTCTTGGCGCCGTGACGGCAGCTCTGTCTTCTGGAGCTGTTGCGACTTCACTTACTGGTGTTGGAATTGTTATCGGCGCGCCTGTTGCAGCAGTAGCAGGTATATCTGGCGCAGCTTCCACTGGCCTGTCAGTTATCAACAAAAAGCTTGAACGTAAAGTTAATAAGCACTCAAGAATCCTCGCTCTGGCTGTTGCAAAACATGACTCGATAAACAGCTCTGTCTCACAAGCTCTGAATGATAATCTTGTTTCTGACAAAGAGTTTCAACTGATCACACGAGAAATGCAAAAATATCGCCAACTTAAAGATACTTTACGCTCAAACTTTGCAAAAAAACAAACAAATTCACTTCAGCCAGACATCGGAAAAATTCGGGAAGAAATCAAGAGAGAAGAACGCAAAAGATTGGAAAAAAAACTTCTCGAAAGTGCCACCGACATTTCGAAATAAAATTTCAGTCCAATAAAACATTTTTTCATTTTATAAAAGAATGATTGTCTGCGCTCATCTTGTCGTTTACTTTGTGATGGAAGCATTGTCGTTCGAGTTGCAAAAAAATGTTCGAGACATCACAAGAGAGGTTGTTGTTTGCCTGAACGAGGCAAAATAAAAGGTTAAAGCGTGCTTAAAGTGACTTTCAGCCGAGTCGAAAGGATTAAATCTGAGTGTGCAAAAAATACAATTAAGTTGAAGCGAACAGCGAGAAATTGCGTGACCCACGGCGGCATGCAAATTTTTTTTTTGTGTTTGCGTGCGTGGGTGACAAAGTCGGGGTATTACCCGAATGATATTTTTAGACTGTGTAATATCATGACTCATCGCCAATGACAAACACCGGCTGTGGTTTTTGTCAAATACTCTCTGTACTACTGTTTCAATCAAGAGTCTTTTCTACCAATTTTTAATCTTTTGCCAGTTGATTCTCAATTTTTTTGCTTTAGCCGTTTAAAGCTTGATTAACACATCGGCTTGTTTACAATCATGTCACTTTAGAATATTCTGGACTTCCGGTACGTCACACGCACATGCCAAACATGCCGATTCGCCATTGATTTTCAGCGTTTTTAAAAAAATTTTTTTTTCGTGAAAAAAAAAATCACAAGCGAACAGGAATGTGTGGTGCGATTTGGAATGTCCTTTCTATTGTGCGATTTGGAATGTGCTGTATAAGCAAAAATAATTTTACGCAGGATTTTTTTTTTTCACTTCTCTGGTTGTTGAAACAGTTCAATTGAATCTGATCTATCTTATAAAATATTATTTTTTGGCTTTTAGGTTCCAAAATTTGGTTATGGTGTTTGCTTAAAAAATACATCCCTGACGCCATTTCTATTTATCGGTTTATGTTCTAAAAATGCACCCATGACGGCATTTCTATAACTGAGCTCTGTCCTCTAAAAACTCCTAAAAAAAAAACAACTAGATTACGTCAAGGGGGTTTTCCGTTTCTTGACAGCAATACACCCACGCAATCAAAGTCATTGTTGTGACTTTCTGTGTTGCTGCAATAATTTATGCACTCACCGGAGCGTGCAAGTCTTGTTTAGCTTGTTAAAACGTTTGCGACAACACTGCTGTCTAATTTTTTTAATTTTTCAATCACCTCGTCTGTTAAAAGGATTGTTATTTGTTTTTCATTTTCTTTAGTTTTTTTGTAGGTTGTAAACGCTTTTCCACGAGATCTTTTCAAGTTTTTCTTTACACTCAAGTTAATTTCTCCAGTTCTCCCTCTTCCCATCTTCGTTTACTCAATAAGAGCATTTGTTCAATAGGAATTATTTCTGGCGCGCCTGTTCTTTGGGGCTTGGCGGGGGCCACTTGTTTTAGGACAGTCCTCAACAAGTGTTAAAAGGGTGCCTTTGCCTAGATACATGTGCATGGGTTGAAAGGCTGTCATCTAACCCCGACACACTTGCAATATGAGGGTTTTGGACGCAAATCCAAAAAAACAGTGAGGGGCGAGAATGGCGAAGCCGGCAGGCGAGCCAGGCGAAGCCCCGAACGCATTTTTTTGGATTTGCGCCAAAACCCTCATATTGCAAGTGTGTTGCTCCAATCTCCTACTTGACATTATCGAGTGCCAAATGGCGCGGAGGCGTGAACATCGGGGAGCGTGGCTTCAAAACCAAAAGTACTTATAGTCTGAAAGATCTTCAAATGTTATTTGTGGTTTTGTTTCCTGGTTGGTTTATTAAGAGCGATTAGCGGCTACGAAACTTAATGACAAAATGTATGTTTACAACGTAGGTAATCTTTTGCTTTTGCTTATAAAACAAAAAAAGTGTTACGCCCAAGTAGAACATTGTCCAAGATCAAAGGAATTGAACAAAAAACAGCCAATTGTTATTTTCCTATCTTTCTTTCAAAACAGAATACCTTGCACACTGTTTACAATCAGAGTACTCGCAATATTGACTTGTTGAATAACTATAGCTAATGCAAACAAAACAAAATACAACATTTGCCTAATATGTGTAACAAGTGAATATTTCCCTGGTCGCAAACCACTTGGAGCAAGCTTCTAACAAATGATTTACACTCTTACCTTCGCCTTCCCTCTCAACTGCAATTGCTGCAGGATACTGCTGGATCATGTCTTCACTGATCACCTCTGGACTACTCAAAACTTCACCGTCACAGTGTACTCTTGCTTTTTGAGCATCTGGGTTTGCTAAAGGTGCGTTCCAGCCATCAGCTGCATGTCTGATGAGGGTGCCAATATCTCTGCTCACAGGCGTTTTGTGGTGTGGTGTGATTAACTTTGAAGACACGACTACGTCTCCTAGTTTGGCTTTTCCACGATTCAGTCCACTGCAGGCACCAACAGAAAAGACAGACTTGGGTCTCAGTACCCTGACTGCATTTTTGACAACAGTTAAAGAACCACCAGGAACTGCAGAACCTTTGCAGCACTTCATTAATGCAATCTTCAACTTCTTCGAACTTCGAACAGTACAGCCCATGGAGCCGAACCATACATAACCAATGTCTTTGCGGTAACTGTTAAAGGGTTCTTCCAGATAGTGAAAAAGTCCTAAGAACTCACTATCTTCCACTGTCAACAACAGAAAGTCAACTGGAAATTCAACATCATTCCAACTTTTATTGCACGCCTTTGGAAGTTCGCTTAACTTTGGGACCTCAAAATTCAGACGGGGTGGGTTGCCATTGCAGTCCTGTGTACCATCGATATCTCCCTTGCTGTTTTGATTTTCTGTGGCTAGAAGAAAGACAAACAAGACTTTTAAAAAGCCTGCAGATCATTTTACCATAATCAACCGACAAAAATTGGCCAAAAAAGCCAAGAAAAGTACCTCGAAGATAGTAAAGTATGTCTGCACATATACCTTAAAACAAACTGATTTCTACATTTCGTAAAAAAATATCACATGGGACTAGCGATGTGCGTTAAAAAAACCACGTGGATATGTGTTTAGGAAACAGGCGGGCCCAATTTTCGCTAAAAAAGGCTGTGGGCGTTTTAAAATCCATCTTTGAAAAAAGTTGTTTTTAACGTTAAACGTTTTTGCGCAATAAAGACTAATAATTGCCGCTTGTCTATCACTGAAAGGCATCGTAAACATTCTTTCAAGGCTTTACATTTTTAATTATTATACCCAAACAGACTTGGACATACATAGTGGATAAAGCACTTTCTGTTCCTGATCCTTACCCAAAGCCCGTGAATTCCATGTCTCTTTATAAGGTTAAGAACGAACAAAAAAAACTCACCGGGCTGTTCTTGAGAGGTTTTGTACTTCAAGACCTGAGAAAGAACTAGGTATTAATCCTTCCCAATAATAAAATAAGTCTGACAACAGTACTAGCACTACATTTAGATTACTAACAGACAATTTTTACCGCGAGTTCGTTGCGTGGCAAGGCGTATTTAAAAGATCGGAGACAAGACTGGAAATTTCAAGTGCAAAATTGCAAAAAGTGCAAGTGCGACAGAGGCGAAAAACTCTTTCTTTCTTTCTTTTCTCTTCTCCAAAGGGTCCCTGGGAACACAGCAGCGATCCCCTATATTTATCTGCGGTACACATGGTGCAACAAAGGAGTGTTAAGCCAAATTAGTAAATTTATAAAGCGCAAGTTACCATTTTCTCTGTAAGCCAATTAGCTTTTAAACCACGTGCCATCATCAAAGCTTGATTTACTGGATTTATTGCACTGACCTGAATCCACGTCAGAGGTAGGCGCAGGTCAGGGCCTTCGGCATCTGTACAGCAGAAGGGGGAATCTTCTACAGAAACGTAGTGAGCGCAGTCGTCATTGTAACATTCACGTTCTTGATGCCGAAAACATTTTCCAGTATTGGGGTCCACTTTACCAAGACATAATCTGCATTGGCCACAGAACTTCCAAGACACCAAGCGCAGCCAGTGACACTCTCTTTTCAGTCTGCCAAGGCTCTCCTCAAGAAATCTATAGAAGTCGGCGAAACAACTCGTCACAAACACTATCATAAAATTAATATCTTAGGGTAGGATGATCAGGATTAACCTAGGTTGATATTGCATTATTTTGTGTTCATTTTTTAAAATTTCATTATAAGAAAAAGAGGGGGCTCTTACGGGAGATGGTGGAGGCTTCCCAATCAACGTAACATCGTGTATCGCAGAACCAAACATAAGTAGTAGTGTGATGCGGTAATTCCTTAATAGCAACCATGAGAAGTCAGTTCCTAATTTAAAATGAGAAGCTTTGATGATGCAAGAATATAAACATAGGTTCTAATGTTTTTTTTTTTCTTACACAATAAATATGATATAATTTTTCTCGTGCAATTGAAAATAATTATAAATAATCATTAACTCAAACTTTTGTTGGTTTTTATTTTTTAAGACTACAAATTGCAGTTGTTGTGCTCGTGGTATTTTGCCAGCCTGTTAAAGATTTGGTCGGATTATTTATTTCAAATTGCACTTAAAATCGTGATGTACAAACCATTTTTTTTCAACAACAATCGATCTCATGCATATTCACCTGAACACCTCAGCACAAATCGTTTGCCTGGTATGTACTGGGTCTGAGTCTGGGTACATCGCCCAAATGTGAATCTTGAAGACACTTTTGTAGCAGACAAGACCCAGACAAGTCGATTCTCCAACAACAAACCGAGCTGCATTAGCAAAAAGTCGTTGCTGTTTACAGGTGGTTCTTGATGAAGCCCATTCACCAAAAAGAACGAGGAGTCTGGAAAACAGCCCTGATGGAACGTAGTTGGTGTCGAATGTAACGTACACAGGTTGGGAACCGTGAATTGCTGGGCGGGGTATCAGATTTTCTTCTGGCTTTGTTGTCAGCATACATGGAACCAAGTAAACAGACTTGTCGTCTTCGCCCTTACATTCACAAAGAAGATTAAATTTCTTCATAATAAAGAGCAGAGAATCTTTGATATTACAAAGATCCAGGGTCCTGCATGCATAATCAAGAAGCTCGGGATCAAGAACGCCCTTCTCTCGAAGGTCTTGACGGAGCGAACAAATAGCCAGTCCCTCGTCTTCTTTCTCTTTGACTTTCACGATCTTACAGAGTACATCGATAAGCCATTGTGGATCCAGTACAACCAGTCCATCCGGATTATCAGCACGGTCATGATTGACTACTGTGCCACGATCATGCAAAAAATCTAAAAGGTGTTCAAAGTCATCTTCTTTTTCCAGTTGGCAGATTTTGTCAACGATTTCCAGCTTGAATCGTCTTCGTGTCATATACTTTGTTTCCTGCTTGGCTTGTTGGTAGACCTCGTTTTCAATCTGAAGCCATTTTAATGGCAATTTGACTTTCGTTTGGGGCATGGCGTCAGCCACTTCTATTATTTTCTTACGCAAGCTAATGATTCGTGGATCTTCTTGGTCGTGGGGTTGACCAGCTTGGGTGTTATCTACATTAAAGGTAGCTACAATGCATCGGCTTAAAACTCTTGCATTGCGGCATAGAGTGTTTTCTAAAATGTGAATCGTTTCATCGGGTTCGTTATCTACACAGTCAGCGTGTGTCCCTACGAGGATTACAGATGGCAATTCGTCACCATTTTCAGAAAGCCTCAAGGAGTGTACCAAGTCCAGCCACCTCATAATGTAATCTAAGTTAGTGTCATTACAGTCGGGGGCTGAAATCTCAACTTCATTGTGACCATCCTCTTTCACACGACATTGGGCTGTAGCAGAAAGTTCCTTAGTAAGATCAACCGTCAACAGATAAACTGCTTGAGATGACATGAAGATGGGATGAATGGCACGATAAACAGCCTGTCCAGCAAAGTCCCGAATAACTGGCCAGATTCCTTCTTGGTTAACAAAGTCCTTCTTTTCTAGGTTTTCTACGATGCTCCCAATTTCTTCGGGCATTTCTTTCAATGGGTAGCATATTTTAGCTTGTATACTTTCATTTTTCTGTGAATAGGAAAAGATGTATAATAGACCCACGTTAAGATGGATGTCGTTACATCGACTCCAAATTTTTCAAAGACGCGTTCTTCGTAATGTACATGTAGCTTATGCATAAAACTAGATGGAACCGACCAGACTATAACATATTGCCACACACTCATCTTTACGGATATGCTTCATGCTTTTTTTGTTAAATATAACAGCGGCAAGTATTTTACGTTTAAAACAATAAGTCAGGTTACACAATCCAACAAGGTTGAGCTGACTGTACAGTTATAAGTTTGTTAACTGCCAACACTTTGCCAACACTTTGGCAGTTAGCAAACTCGAAATACTACCTCGTCGCCTAGATATTTAACTGTTATTCCTCGGGGACGCGTCGGATATGAGCTGATTTATACACCCAATGGGGCCGCAGGCCGAGTTGGTGCAGTTATTGCAAGGGGTCATTCGCGTTTGTAGACAAGAGTGGTAACAACTGGTAGATTTCATCGTTTAGGTGTCAATTGTTGCAAAAGGCAAGTGCGAACTAGATTTTTTAGGTGGAAAACTTCTGCAACATTACATGAGGTCACATTAAGACTACTAACTAAAGTTAAGGCAATAGCTATTTTAGCAATGTGGCCTCTTCTCAGGTCATTCTACCTACAGTTAGGAAACTTACGCCTCGATGATCCAAAACGATACAAAGAAAGTAAAGTAATACCCAAACAGGATGCATGAATTGAAATTCAGAATTGATTTAAAAGTTTTAATTATTACTTTTAAAGCTATAAATGGCAGAGCGCCGAACTATATTAACAAACTTATTTATATTAAGAGTCCCTCTATGTACGGTCTTCGTTCGAATTCGGAACTGCTTCTCGCACCATCCAAGAAGACACTAGGTGACAGAGCTTTTTCGGCTGCTGCTCCAACGCTCTGGAATCAATTGCCGAGCGAAATAAGACACGAGGAGAATTTTAAGCTTTTTAAATCAAAACTGGAGACATTCTTATTTACGAAAGCGTATGAGCAAGATCATTTTTATTATCTATTAATTATATTTTTAGGCTTTTTAAACTCTTTTTTAGTCATATGTACATTATTGTAAATAGTTTTACATCTGTTATATTCTTAGTATTTACTTAGTCATTGTACATTATTGTAAATAGCTAGTTTTTAAAACTCCTATATTCTTAGTATTTTTTTTCCTATATAATTGGAAGGCCCATTTGGTCATATTTACATGTTAATTTGAGCCATAGAAATCTTAAATATTATTATTATTATTATTATTATTATTACAAGTGAAACCGGTAAAAACAATATATAATTATATATCCCATAGAAAACAGGTAAATGTGAAAATAGATTAGTGTGTATCAATCAGATCAATCTGCAGCTTACTTTCATAAGCAAATGCCTACATTGTGCGGTTCCAGAAAATATCCATACCCACCCCAAGGATGGTCATTGGAAATTCTGAGGGGGATGAGGGTCTCAATAGTACAAATTTTTAAAAGAAAGTATGAAGTGAAACTAGAAAGCCCAGGGGGTGGGAGGGTCCAAACCAAAGAACCATCCTTGGGGGAGGTATGGATAATTTGGAACCACACCATGTGGAACCAAGCCTGTGCTGCAAAACAACTTGACACATTAACTTAACCTGGAGTAAAATTTGTGGTCTGCGATAATAATTATGTAAATTCTCTGTTATTTCATTATTTTTACATGTTTTTATTGAAACAAAAATGTTTTGTCATGAACCTCAGAATGGTTTTAAAACTTACATGTAATTAAGTGTCAGTATTTACATGAAGCCTTATTGGGTTCTAGGGGAAGCCACTCGAGCCAAGCAGGCCACACTGCCGGAGCTTATCCCGGTTTCTGTAGCATTAAGCGGCTAGGAATATTTCTACTCCCCCCTGAATGGGATGCTAGTCCACTGCAGGGTTTCCCCCCCAGCATTATGTCGGCGGTACCCATTGACACACCTGGGTGGAGGGAGGCACTATGAGAGTAAAGTGTCTTGCCTAAGAACACAACACAAGTGACCCCGGCCGGGGCTCGAACTCGGACCGCTCGATCCGGAGTCCAGTGCACTAACCATTAGGCCACCGTGCCTCCCATCTTATTGGGTTCTGGGATGTTCATATTATATAAAAAGCCATCAATGTCACTTAAGTCTATTCAGGTTTAAACTGGCAACATGTGGGAATCAATCATGTGATAATTTTATTACATTGACACAGTGTGTATTTTTGAGTTCATTTTGACTAACAGGAATGCCCTTGCAAAGTCTTCAAGTAACCTGTAAATAGAAACAAAACAAACAAAAAACTATTATTTTGATGAAATTGCTATTTTCCAGCATGCAGACTGTATATTAAAATTAAATGGCCCTTTTCAGTGTGTGAAAAAAAAACTGGCTGCTTTTATGTTGGGCCAGTGGATCCAATATTTTTTTCCACTTGCTACTGTAGATAGCCAAATGACATTTATGGGTTTTTATTTTTTGTTGTAGTTGTTTCGAAAGAAACATGGGGCTTTGGGTAAGCTTATAATGGTTTAACCTTGCCCAGTCTACCTGGGTCAGGCAAGGAAGAAATCAATTTTCTTTGCTCCCTTCCTTTCGTTAAGTATTGCAGAAAAATGTCATATTATTGTAATAATCTTTAAAAATGTTTTGGACCCTAAAACTGAATTAATTTTTTGTAATCTGTTCATTTCAAAGCATTACATCACTGAAATCTATGTTTGGTATTCTTGCAGAGCAAGTTGCCAACAAAAACTAAGCTGTAGTTTATTTAAATCAAATTTACAGCTACTGCTTGGCTAATTTTAATATGAGTTAAAAAAAACTTGGGTCTTGACAAAGTGCGAGCCAACAAGTCATGAGAGCCATTCCACTATATACAAATAGAACATTGGTTAGCCTACAAAGCTCCCTGGTTAGCCTAAGCAGTACTCCAGTTAGCCTGAGTATAGTTAGCTGAGGTGGCTTCAGGTTATGCTATTTATTGGAGCTAGGTATTTCTGGCTTGTATGGCACTTATGTGTCATGAAACATGCGAGCCATGAAAGCCATTCCAGTTAGCCTACATAAGATTCTGGTTAGCCTATATAGTACTCTGGCTAGCCTTAAAAGCACTTTGGTTGCCAAAGGGTACATCATGTTGCTTGCAGTTAGCTTTATATTGGGAGTAGGCGGGTTTTCTGGCTTGCTTAAGTTTAAGGCCTCTCGATTTTTTACATTGCTACTTTAAAATGCTACTGAAGATCATCCAACAACTGAAAATACAGGCCTTAAAAACAAACAGATTTTTTGTAAAGTAGACAAATGTCTGGTCAAAAAGCAGATCTTAAATGCCTCAGGTAATGAATGTGTGTAGAGGCAAGAGAGAAGGAAGGGAATTGCCAGAATTGTCTGTCACATAACTATGTGTAAAACTAAGAGATCAACAATTACCTGAACTTGGTACAATCCATAGTTTAACTCACTGAACAGTAATCCAGAATGTCCAGTCAAAACATTAGGCATTCTATTAGTCCCAAAAATTACTGACCTGTAGACCACAAAATGCAAAGGGAACGTAAATCTATGTTTACCAATACAATAAAACATCATGGGAAGAACAAATTTTAAGTTAAGAAATAGTCTCATTTATTAAACATACCCAAAAAGAAGGCATTCCAAAACGTGAGTAGCACTGTTTAATTGAAGTCTAGATTAGCTACCAGGTTGACTGCAAGTAGTCTCTAGTCTAACTTAAAAAAGAGATCACGCTGAGCTGAAATGTTGGCTAAACTGTAGAATACCGGGCCACTAATTTACATCTCATTGAATTTGAATGGTTCCTTTTGTTTCTACTATGCTTCGTTCTTAAAGCGTTCAGAGATATGTAAATAAGTGGCCCGGTATTGTAAAATCGCTCCGAAATGTTTCTTCCAATTTCAAAGGTATCACATAAAATTTTCCTGACGTAATTTTTCTTTGCGGCCTAAAATGGCCACTTGGTCAATATTTTGAGGAACATTTCCTCACGTATAAATAATGAAAGGAAGCGAGTCTTATTATTTGGAAAACAGTAGCTTAAAATTCAGATGACGAACATAAATAACAGTTGTATGCCTCGACGAAATGACTGCCATTTAATACTATCGCCTTGTTCTCATCATCTATTTTTTTACGCCTAGCCCGGCTTTAACTCCAGTAAGCTAAGTTGATACTTATGATAAACGTCGAAGACATAAGCTTTAACCAGTCTAAAAAAATCATTGTTCAATGAGAAACGCTCACCTTATGATCAGGTCCCTGTTAGTTTCTGTTGCCCACGTTTTCGCACGTTTCTACTCATTCCATATTCTTCTTTATCGGGAATACAAATAAAGGAGGTGTACCCTACGTTTGGGGACTCGTTTTGATCGCGTCAAGAAGGAAAAACATCGACAAAACTGTCCTCTATAACTCAAAATCTTGTCGCATAGTCGCCATTTTGAAAATGCTCTTCATGACTCATGAGCCCACAATACGGACCACGGGAAATCCGCTGGGGTGACCACCAGCAGGGGGAGGGGGAGGGGCGGCTATTTAACTTCTCCCCAGGCCCACTCCTTTCGTCTGAAAGGAATTACATTCAACCTCGTTAAAGGTAAATGAAATGAGAAGAAACTGACAACGCCATCATAAAGAGCATACACTCCTTCCTTTGGCAAAATTTTCTTTTATTCCTACCGCAAATGGTCGTTGAGAAGGAAGCCAACAAACTTTTCAGTTGTATTTTTTACTGCCGTCCTTTTTTAGGAAAAAGTAATAATGGCCAGTTTTAAAAACACTATTTAAAAAGCTACAACTTGGCTTAAAAAAACTTAAGAGAGAGATACAGGTAAAGTTTTCAAGCGAATTTAAAACTGCGGTCCGTTCTGGTCACGTGACCGATGACGTCATAACAATAAAAGTGATAAAAATGTACTTAACATATAAATATCTACCAACATGTAATTTGTTGCTTCCTCACATTTAATGCAACGCCAGATACGCACTTGTACCCAGACTCCCACTTTTTGAAAATTGTACATAGCTCCCTTAATATAAAAATTTTGTTCGGTACCCGGGCAGTCTGAAATGCCTCACACCAATGTGCTTCAAACTGCAATGACTGCTTTTTCAGTAACAAAATATCTTCGTAACAGTGAGCAAAAACGAACTTCAGGGCAATGTCACGTGACTAATGACGTCATCGTCCTACGACTTATACAAGAAGTAGTTTGTGGTAAGAGTTATTTCTATACGACGTACTACTCCTGCTGACTTCAAACTGACCAAGTTATTTGGCATTGACGATTTTTCAGTTGCAAAGGAGTTTGGGAAGGTTTTTATTATAATTATATATTGTTTTTATAATTATTATTATTATTATTATTATTATTATGGGTTAAACCTTAGTTTACAAACGAACAACCAATCAAAACGCGACCTTTCTTTTGGCACATGCACGTCCGGGATAAACAATAATATGCAAAACAAAAACAAAAAAACAAGTGTAAACAATAAGTGGCGAGGGTTGAAAAACAAAAAGAAAACCACAAACTCTACATTCTGCCATGTCTAGCATCCTGTTCTGAAATATTGGCAACGGTTTTACCGCACTAAGATATGAAACTGAAAAGAGGATAACCAGATGATGAAGCTTTCTCAAGTCAGCAATGTTTACATTTTAGGGCCTTTAAGTCTGATGTCATCCAAAGGTTGATTGTAAATAAATACAAAGTTAACTTCAAACGAGTTTTACTTTTAATACAGTCAAAGTAATTTAAAAATCGGAGCTAGAAAGATCCAAACCTCCATTTCCCAGTTCTCGTATGCATCAAGTTCAAAGCTAGCTTCAAAGCTCACAGGGAGTTCTGAAAGATAAAACAAATATATCAAGCCTGTCAAATTCAATGAATGTTACGTTCGTGTTTTTCCCACGAATATTGTGCATTTCCACTTTATATAGCGTGCCTATCGCAAATTTTAGGATACAGAAAGGTGCGGCACACCGCAGAGGAAAAACAAGTAGATAAGTTAGCTCAAACGAATAGCCCATTTCCGAGTTCTCGCATTTTAGAGATCTGGTGCCGAAATCGACTCACGAGATCGAGGCTAAGTGCATTGCATCCCATCAAACATGGAGACTTCGTGTGAAAAAACAACATGTAGTGAAGATTTCTCGAAATTCAAGGTCGATGAATTGAAAAATTATTTGCGAGAGAGAGGTATACAATTAAGCGATGGTGGCAAAGGAAAACGGAAAGCTGAATTGCTTGATTTATGCCAGAAAGCAGCGGCAATGAAGCAGAGGAAACTGGATGATTCTGCCAAAGACCGCACAAAGCTACTGGAGGAAAAATTGCAAACAAGTGAAGGGAAGTTGCCAGACCCTTAAACTTTGAGCGCTTGCACCCACAACTTCTCGAAAATTCCAGAGCACCAGATCGGCACCAGATCTCTAAAATGCGAGAACTCGGAAATGGGCTATTACTTCAAACCTGCTTCTATGTCCGAATTAGTGTCCATTTTGATATCCTTTTCTTCCCAATCTTCGATTTGATCCTTGGGAGTTTTTTCTGGTTCAGCAGATGATCCAATTTTAGGTGTAGCGATTGTCTTCTGAGCTGTTTGTGTTTGTTGTTCTCGCAACTCGTTACTAATGTACTCGGCACATTTGTGATGGTATGTAGTAGTTTCTTTTTGCAGGATAGAATTCTTCCAAGGAAGATCGCCAGCATTCTTCAGAGGCTTGTGCATTACTACACCGTCTGTACTCGGCTCATTGGCGTTAAATTGCTCACCTTTGAGAGCTTTTCCGAGACTTGTCTTTCCAGCGCGATCCTGGCCAATTAAATCAATTTTCACACGCCTATCAAGTGTCTTGCCAGTTTCTAAAGCTCTCTTGTAGGCATCCATGGCTTCTATCCCTCTAGCCACAACATAAGTAGGGATGGTTGAATCTCGATCTTACAGAAAGGAAATTAGTGGAAGTAAAGAGCGTATTTTATATAATTTAGTTTTATATTTTAACGATAAATTTCTAATAATATGTACATCCAGTGTACTTTTCATCAGAAATGCTTCTGAATGCAGCAGAAGTGGAAAAGGAATTCCAAACTAACAGGTCCATACGATGCTCAGCTACACCACAGATACATGTAGAGATAGAACACTATACCAAAGCTATTCTCTTGCGCAAGCGAGCATAGGGAGCAGACCAGGCCTTAGAACATTGGTAATGGAAATTCAGCAAACTAAAAATAACTCTCAAAAAATGATCCTTTTTACCCCAACTTTCTTACCACAACTCTTTGCATTTGCTTTTACCTACCACAATTAACAAGTAAGACCTAAAAACAAAATTTCTACCCAGAATACCTACCAGGTTGCAGAGACTGTAGGAATTGAGAAGTACTGTTCAAAGGGCTATAAAAACAATAAAACACAATAAAACATATAAGAATGTAAGAATCCTTGTAGTCTTTTTTTACAAAGATGTGCTTAAAACGTCACTTGTTTCTTTGAATGCAACAGAAGGCAAATATGTAAAAGTTTCTTAAACCTCTATTTTCTAACATAACCCAGGAAATTTTAGAATTGCTATTTATCGACCCTTCAAAAAATATAAATGCAGAGGCCTGATTACCCCGCCAAATAGTGCACTACACAATGCCTTTTGCTGAAGTGGTCTTAATCATTTAAGTTTTACTTTTCCCATATTTAACACATGTATAGAATTTGCTGAATTCACCTGCTAAGATCAGATAAAGGGAAAATCCTTTCTGGAGGTGTAACGGAAATAGTCGCCAGCTCATCTTCTTCGCTGGTCTCAATTTCATTTAAAGGAACTTCCAGAGAATCCTGCCTCTTCGCACACTCTCCTCCTGTAGGAGGTGCATATTCACCCCTTGCTGATGTTAAGTGAAACTGCAGCCTGCTTGATGATAATAAACCCTAGAAACATACAGGGTATCTATGAGTTACATGTATTTTGACTATTTCTATGATAACCAAGGGTGTATATTGTATCAAAAAATAATAAATAAATAAATCACTTTAAGTGTCAGGGTATTTAGCACTGCTTTGCTTTTTGAGGACACAAAATTAAACAAACAATTTGTTAAAAATCCCAACCAGTGGCCAGGAGGCTGACCAGTTGGCTATTCACAAAGCGTTGAGGAGTTGAATTTTGGACCACAAGACACAAATCTATCTAGTGGCAGGGAGGAGAATTTGAACCCAGGATCTCCAGGTTAAAAGTCCTGCACCTCACTTCTAGAAATTGTCCAAAATACCTACATTGTACCAAATTGGATTTTTGTGGATCTACAGCCACACTTATACCTTGTACTTCTGATACACTACTAATGAAAGCAGGGATAGACATCTCTTGGTTTGAAACAATAGCCACCCATCCTCGGAGACCTGGGGCAGTTAGTAGGGACGAGGGAAAGACTATACGGGCGAGATAAAAAAAAAATCGGTGAAGAAAAGTCACTCTTCGTCGTCGATTTTTTTTCCGTTCGTATTGATCTCCCCCCCCCCCCCCCCCAAGATAAACTGCCCCTGGGTCTCCAAGGGTGATAGCCACCCTGGTATGCTGATCAAAATATATAAGATGCTTCCAGTATTTGACCTCATGACGAGAGGTCTGTTTCTCGAAAGTCCTGGAAACTTATCAGGCCTGCAAAGCTATATATATGTACATGAACCGTTAAAACCTGTGTATAAGCCGCACTTTTTTGATGAAGTTTTGGGCTCAAAATCGTGGGTGCGGCTTATCTAAGGGACCATTGCTTTTGGTGGTGTAAATTGCCTAGTTGGGAGTCAGAAAAAGTGCTAAAAACCTTTAACATATTGAAACCTGTTGGTGTCGATCATTGCTTTTGGTAACAGGTCTGGCGTCTAAAGGGGGCGTAATGCCTCAGTCTTCAGGTTCTAAACTTGAATTGTTCGTCGGTAGTTCTTTTTCCACTTAGTTTGAGCAGCTAAATTGAACTGGCATGGAATCTCAATTCCTCCACAAAGCTGCCCATTTTTTAACTCTCATTTAGCAACAAGTTTTTCCCTGATTGTCTTTATACCGGTAGTATATACACAGCTGAAATATATAATTAGAAATCAAACTTTTCCAAGTTACGTGACCCAGACTTCTCTCGTTAAATGACTGTGTGGTTACTAAGCAATCGTTTTGTATCGTACTCAATTTTTTGTGCTCGTACTATTTCCATTCTAATTTTATCCTTTTTCCACAAGGGGCTTTAATTAGCAATAAAGACAACATCTTGTCAAAAGAGCATCTTTATTGAAAGATATGGGGATTTCAATTGAAGAGAAGCTTGTAAAAGGTATTCTAAGGGTTGAATAAAAAAAAATTAATTTTTTTTTATTCAACTCTTAGAATACCTTTTACAAGCTTCTCTTCAATTGAAATCCCCATATCTTTCAATAAAGATGCTCTTTTGACAAGATGTTGTCTTTATTGCTAATTAAAGCCCCTTGTGGAAAAAGGATAAAATTAGAATGGAAATAGTACGAGCACAAAAATGTATTCAGCTTGCAGCAAATACACAATGGTCAAGCTTATCACAAACAAGCAACTACTTCTTTACCTCAGCGCTTTTTTTTAGTTTTTCTTTCTTAAAATCAAGCTTCAAAGTTGGAGGTGTGGCTTATCTACAAGTGCGGCTTATACACAAGTTTTCACGGTATATCTTAAAAACAGAGAAGAGTATAGTCCCAAACTTTGTATAAAGAGAACATC
This sequence comes from Oculina patagonica, assembly GCF_052425735.1. Classification (NCBI taxonomy): domain Eukaryota; kingdom Metazoa; phylum Cnidaria; class Anthozoa; order Scleractinia; family Oculinidae; genus Oculina; species Oculina patagonica. Next base: position 75,241 of record NW_027558361.1, read on the forward strand.
TGTTCATATTAAAAATATGTGAATAAAACAGCTCTGCATTCATAAGGGTTTGGGATTTTGCTATGGCTTTCCGGGCGCCATTTATCTTTTTCGGGACCTTTGAGAAACAGGCCCCAGATCTTTATTACATTTAACTATCAAGGTTAGTGAAGAAGCTGAGCCATGTTTTTGTTTGATAGTTTTTAAGATGCTAAGCCATGTTAACTGGTCACTGTTTTTGTTTGATAGATTGACAATATTGACTCCAAGGTTTCAGTGATGAGAAAGAAAATAGTCGGCTACCAAATGCAGTTATTGTGGCCATTTGCTTTTAACAGCATGTGGCTAGCTAAACCAGTTGGTTAATGTACTGCCAGTGTAGTGTGTTGTAACTGGGTTGCCTGTGTAGGCCCAGCCCTAAGGCATTGTGGGTAGTGCAATAAAGGAAGATAGCGGCTTGAAAACGTGTGTGTGTTTTCTTGGCGAGAATCCGCCTTCATCGAGGACCTGTCTGGTGTCCAGACATTACATTGGCGACGAGGATTGCGAGAATAATCCTTTCTAGTGGTATGGCGGCGACAAATATCCAACCGATGGATATTTCGGGCTTGAAATCGGAATTGAGTGAGCGATGGCGTGTTTGGCTGCGAGGGTTTACACATTTTGCCGAGGGGAAAGCAAATCTTCAAAACGCCGCGAGAAAGAGGAACGAATTACTCTATCGAGCTGGTTCTGGCGTGCAGGATATTTTCGAGAATCTGGCAATCATCAATGCTCCGGAAGGCCAAGATGATGATGTTTATTTACAAACTGTTCGAACACTGAACGCTTATTTTCGAGTGCAAGAAAATGCTGCGTACGAAAGGCATGTTCTTCGCCAGCTAAAGCAAGAACCGGGAGAAGATGTCGACTCATTCGTGCTCAGACTTCGTAAACAAGCAAGGCATTGTAGCTATGGACCTGAGGAACTTGAATTCGCCGTGAGAGATCAGTTGTTGGAGAAAGTTTCTTCCTTGGAGTTACGGACCAAGCTGTTTGAGGAGCCAAATATACAGCTTGCTGCAGCGATAGAGAAAGCGAGAGCGTGGGAAACGGCACGGCGTCAGGCGAGCAACATTGCCGAAGGAGAGGGAGGACAGAGTAACGTGAACATGGTCAAGGACCGCGACAGCAAGAAACCGTCGAGTGGATTTGGAACCCAGAAGTGTTATGCATGTGGCAAGGTGGGACATTATGCTCGTGATAAGGTATGTCCAGCTCGGGGTAAAACGTGTGCAAAGTGTGGTCAGAAAGGGCACTGGGCAGCTTGTTGTAAGGGTGATACTGAGAGCAAAAGGGGTGGTAGAGTGAAAGAAGGCAGAGGGCGTGGAGGAAAGCGTTTTAGTGATGCTAAACGTGATTCAAGATCAGGGAACAAGCAAGTTAATCAAGTTGAATATGACAGTGGGGATGAGCCTTATGCATTCCCTATAAACTTTAATGGAGAGAGAGCCTGTGAGGATAATGTGATTATGGTCAAGATTGATAACACAACCACCAGCATGCTTGTTGACTCGGGTGCCCAGTCTACTGTACTTGGAGAGAGGCAGTTTAACAACCTTGTGAAGAGTGGCCTTAAAGCAAAACTGCAACCTGAAAAAAGGAATTTGCGAGTGTATGGGAATGGTTGTTTACCAGTTGTGGGTAAATTTGAGGCGAGTATTGAGTGTAATGGAAGGAAAACTATGGAAACGATCCTCGTGACGCAAGGAGAAGGAAGGTGTTTACTCGGTAGTCCAGCAGCTAAGCGATTACAAGTGTTGAAAGTTGGACCAGAATTAGAGGGTGTGGCAAATGTTTATTCTGTGGGCAATGACATTGATGGTATTGCAGATCGTTTTCCGAAGATGTTCTCAGGAGTTGGCAAATTGTCAGGCTACCAGCTTAAACTGCACATTGATCCGGAGGTTAAACCTGTAGCACAGAAACCCAGAAGAATTCCTTACCCTCTGAAAGAGAAAGTCACAAAGAAAATAAACGAGCTTCTTGATCTTGACATCATTGAGAAGGTTTCAGGTCCAACAACATGGGTGAGCCCAGCTGTAATTGCTCCCAAACCAAACAAGGATGATGTACGTATTTGTGTGGATATGAGGTGTGCGAACGAGGCCATACGAAGGGAGAAGCTACCGATTCCAACAGTGGATGAGGTACTGGAGGAACTGAATGGGAGCACTGTTTTCTCAAAACTTGACATGAACATGGGCTTCCATCAAATTGAGCTAGAAGAAGGTTCCAGGGACATCACAACCTTTTCAGCTGGTGATTCACTGTTTCGCTACAAGAGGTTGAGTTTTGGTATTAACAGCGCCCCAGACAATACCAGAACATTGTTAGACAAACAATTGCTGGGTGCCCTGGAGCGACCAACATCGCTGACGACATTGTGGTGCATGGAAAGACAACAGAGGACCATGACAGAAACCTTGTTGCATTGCTTAATCGATTGCAAGAGAGAAACCTTACCCTCAACAAGGATAAGTGCAAGATTGGAATGAATCAGATCGTGTTCATGGGGCTGCTTTTAAACAAACATGGTGTGGGGCCGACAGAAGAGAAAGTACAGGCTATTCGAGAAACAAAGGCTCCGACCAGTGTCGCCGAGTTGCGAAGCTTTCTGGGACTTGTCAGTTTCAGTTCACGGTTCCTGCCTGATTTTGCGACAACTGTGGAACCACTTAGGAAGCTGACACGTCAAGTTGCCAAGTGGCATTGGGGCAAAGAGGAGAATGAAGCATTTGAGGCTCTGAAAAATCAGTTGGCTGAGGCATCAATGATGGCCTTCTACGACAAGGATGCACCAACTGAAGTGGTTACCGATGCAAGTCCGGTTGGACTTGGGGCTATACTCGTGCAAGAAAAGCAAGGAGTGAAGAGAGCAGTCGCATTTGCGAGCCGAAGCTTGAGTGATGTCGAGCGTCGATACAGCCAGACAGAGAAAGAGGCCCTAGCGGTCGTCTGGGCTTGTGAGAGATTTCATCTCTACCTATCTGGATTACAGTCATTTGAGCTTGTCACTGATTGTAAAGCTCTGGAAGCTATCTATGGTCCTAGATCTAAACCATCAGCCAGAGTTGAGAGATGGGTCCTGCGTCTTATGCCGTTCAAGTACACAGTTCGTCATGTACCCTCAGGCCAGAATATAGCTGATTGCCTAAGTCGTTTGACAAAGATCCCAGCCTCGCCCCGTGATGGTGTAACCGAAGAGTATGTCAGAATGGTAGCGGTCAATGCTACACCACGCGCGATGACCACCCGAGAGATAGAGAGAGCTTCCGCTGAAGATGAGGAACTGACTGAGGTGTTTCGTTGTTGGAAAACAGGGGACTGGTCTAAAGCGCCTAGTCCATACAGGTTGTTGCGTGATGAAATTACTGTGGTTGGAAGATTGGTGATGAGAGGCATGCGGATTGTTGTTCCGGCGAGCTTGCGTAAACGGGTCTTAGAGTTAGCCCACGAAGGACACCAAGGGATAGTGAAAACGAAAGATCGCCTCCGAAGCAAGGTGTGGTGGCCGAATATGAACAGTATGGTGGAAAGTCACTGCAAAAAATGCCTTGGATGTCAAGCTGTGACTCCTGCTGCCACCATACCTCCTGTGAAGACAACGACCATGCCGACAAAGCCATGGAGGGACCTTGCAGTAGATCTGATGGGTCCACTCCCAACAGGGGAGAGCCTTCTTGTGACTGTCGACTACTATAGCAGATGGATTGAGGTGGATGTAGTGAGAAGCACAACTAGCAGTGTTATCATCAGGTGCTTGGAGAAGCATTTTACTAGACATGGCATCCCTGAGACATTACGAACAGATAATGGGACAAACTTAGTTAGCCGAGAGATGGAGGAATTCCTTAACGAGCTTGGAATCAAACACAAGAAGACAATTCCACTGTGGCCGAGAGCGAACGGAGAGGTTGAAAGGCAGAATAAATCGCTCCTTAAGGCAATGCGTGCAGCACAAGCTGAAAAGAAACCATGGCAGCAAGAGCTTCAGAAGTATCTTCTTGCTTACAGGTCAACACCGCACACCACTACAGGTGTTAGCCCGGCTGAGCTATTGTATGGAAGGAAGATGCGAACAAAGATGCCAGAATTTGAAGGGGATTATGAGGAGGAGAGGTCGAGTACCACAGACCAGCAGGCACGGGATCAGGATGCAGAGCAGAAGAAGCGAGGGGCTGAAACTGCTAACAAGAGAGCTGCGGAGTCAGACATAGCAGAAGGAGACAGGGTGTTGCTGTTGAAGCGGAAACAGAACAAGCTGTCTGCAGTGTATGATCCAGACCCATACAGTAAAATATCCAAGAAAGGGGACTTAGTGGTCATTGAGCGAGGTGAAACCCTACTTAAGAGAAATGTAGGCCACGTGAAAAGGTTCATTGGACAAAGACCACAGGCTTGCCAGCCACAGCAGTTAGGAATTCAGCCAGTAGCACAGCCATTGGTTCAGCAACCACTACTGAAACCAGCTACCCTTCCTGTTCCTGAACTGGATGAGATCCCAGCACAAGGATCAGTGACTGAGCCTGTTATGGAACCATCACCACAGCCCGCTGTTACTCGGGTACCAGAACAGACCAGTGAACCTCGAAGATCAACACGGACGAGAACTTAGCCAAGCTGGCTTAAGGACTATGTTACTGGAAAAGGCTAAGCTAAGCGAACTTATTAAGGACTTTGCTACTTAAGATCGTTTTCTGATATGGACCGTGAGGACTACACTAAGTGTTTTGACTAAGAAGTGTTATCTATTGAACAAGAGACTACCAGTTAAGACTTTAAAACAGTGCTTTTATTTGCATTTGGATTTGTATCCTTTACTTGTTATGGTTTACAGTTATATCGGATTTTGTCTAGCTTTTCATTGTACCCATTGTGTTCATTTAAAAAAGGGGGAAGATGTAGTGTGTTGTAACTGGGTTGCCTGTGTAGGCCCAGCCCTAAGGCATTGTGGGTAGTGCAATAAAGGAAGATGGCGGCTTGAAAACGTGTGTGTGTTTTCTTGGCGAGAATCCGCCTTCATCGAGGACCTGTCTGGTGTCCAGACATTACAGCCAGGAAACTACTACAAACAACTACTACATGTAAAAATAACTACGTTGTAAGTTGTGGTTACACCATATGTTCCAACAGAAGTACATAATCTAGAAGTCTACATCTAGCATTGGGGCGCGTGCTATCAGAAAACAAATTAAAACTAAAAAAAATAATTCAAAAAATACTCCGAAATAATTGCAAATCATCAACCTCATTTTATGAGTTATGTGATGGTAAAATATCCAATTACTGTATAAGATGGGAAAAAGTTGCCTTTTGTTTTCAGTGATAAACTCCCAAAATTTAATATTACATTCGAAGGGCGAACAAAAACAATAGAAAACGCATCCTTTGATAGAATAAAATGTTTATTTTTTGGTTCAAAAGTATGTTTCGCTTTGCTGAACGTCTTTACATCAACAAAATTATAGTGTTTTGCTCCTGAGCTACAAAAACAACCACGACTCGAAGATCGTTTGGAGTTACTCGTTTTCTGAATTTCGATAAATTGCTAACTGAAAATTGTTTGGAAATATTTTAGGAAAGTGAGCGATACAACAATTGAAAACACATTATTTTCATTGGCCATTCGTTTTAACTCTAACGTTTTGACAGCCGTAGTAGTCTTAAATAGTGATTTCAACCGTCTGTTGAAACTTGAACAGAAAAAAAAAAGAAGGTGGCTTAGAAATGAAAGATTTCGCTATTTTTGACAAAGCTCTAAAACTAAACTGGGTAAACCTCCTATGTTCAGACCACGACGCTCCATGGAAATATATTCCAACCTCTTTCCTTGCCAACGTCGGTGGCACTTTCTTATTTCAGTGTAACTATGACTGTAAGCTTCTTTGCCTAAGTGAACACCTCCCAAAATTTTACAAAGACATCATAGCCCTCTGGCAGAAAATCACTGTGACTGATCCTCAAAATAAATCTGAGGTACTAGAGCAAGTAATCTGGAACAATAGGTTTCTAATTGTTAATAAAAAATCGATTTATTTTTCACATTGGCATCAGGCTGGAGTCACGCACATATCAGACTTACTTAACACAGAAAAAAATCACTTTCTATCTTTTAATTCTCTTTGCGAAAAATTCAAGACTAAGTTTAATTTTCTACAGTATTACAGCATCATTTCTGCTTTCCCTCGCTCGTGGAAAAAGCTTTTAAACTCTAACGACCAACTACCCATAAAACCCCTTGATTCAATAAGCGCTTCGTTGAGTTGCAAAACTCTCTATGACAAACTGGTATCCTTGGAAAAGCTATCTCCCCCCACAGCAGAAAGGAAACTTATTGAATATGGGGTAGAAAAGAACAATCTGTGTAAGGTTTATCTTTTACCATTTAACGTTACAAAAGAAACCAAAATGATGATGTTCCAGTACAAGATCATTCATCGCATCCTACCTACCAATAGCTTATTACATAAGATGAAGAAAGTTGACTCCCCAACTTGTCCTTTCTGCCCTACCGAGCTCCATACCATCTGGCACCTTTTTATAGAGTGCACTCAAGCAAAATCTTTCTGGGTAGAGTTTCAAGATTGGTATAATGCTCATAGTAGGAAAAGAGTCCATCTTTCGAACTTAGATGTCCTATATGGTATATTGAACTCTACTCGTGGTTGTTTAGCCCTAAACCATCTTATTATATTAGGAAAATACTTTTTATACCGTAACACCGGCCTAAAAAATAAAGTTCAGTTTAACGAGTACATATCCCTCGTTCGCGACAAACTATTATTAGAAAAACATATTGCTATCAAATCCGGTAAATACGATAACTATATCAAGAAATGGAATTTTTTACAAAGCAATTAGTTTCCTTTTGTTTTTGTTTCTCGCTAGATCGTTCATTTTCTTTCGTTTTCTCTCTGTTAATGATTATAGCAATGTTATTTGTTATTATTTTCTTTTTGCATTGTTAGCCTAAGTGTTGTAATGTTATCCTAAGTGTTGTAATGTTAATAGTATTGACTTTAATAGAGTAATTTTTGTAACTATTTTTTCACACTGTCTAAGCTGTACTGTAAAGTAGCTCCTTTTGTAAAATTAGACATCTATATTTTGTAATCATCGTAATGTTGTATGTTAAATGTTGTAAGTACTTGCAATAAAAAAAAAAAAAAAAAAAAAAAAAAAGAAACTTGAACAGATTTGAAGTTTGTAGACAAGTGTAAAGGCAACCCGTCGCCGGTTTTTTTAGACGAGCTCATAAAACAAATTAAACATGAGGAATTTTTGTATTTTAACAGAGAATTATGAACAATAAGTACCTTAAACTTTCATTTGGAAAGTATGTCCTTATTAAGTTTCGTCGTATTTAATTACTGAACAACAAATAAAAATATATATATGTTTTTTGCCGGCCGGGAGGTCCGTATTGGGAAAAACTGTACCCGAGGTCTTGAGTACGGCCCGAGGCCGCAGGCCGAGGGCCGTGCTCCAGACCGAGTTGTACTCAAGACCGTACTCAAGACCTCGGGTACAGTTTCTCAGAGTTACAAGAGTAACTGGCGGAGGACCGGCTCAGCACCATTGACATTCGTCGCTAATGACCTTCAGATGCTGACTTGTATGAATTTAAACTTTTCAGGTTTTTGTGTCCGCTGAGTTGGGCTACGTAGTTTTCCGGGAGGTCTGCATCCATTAAACGAGATTTACGTGTTTTTCTTACTGAGTGGTTACTGATTTTTCCGGATAGTCCTTCGGCTTTGGCTGCGTTGACGAGGATTTTACCGATCGCATTCTTACCGAGAGGACTGTTGCAGTACCATATCTGTGATCTGGCTTCTTCTTGTGGTTAATGGCCAAAAAGAACGGCGAGTCCGGGTGTCTCATCTTTTCCGAGCGATGAGCGGCGAACATCTTGTAGAGCTTTACGGGGAACGCTCGTTGTTTGTGGGCCGCGCGGTTGGATTAAATGCTCTTTGGTGCGTACCTTCGCCATGTCTTGTTTTTGAACCTCTTTCAGCTGCCCACACCAGAACTTCTTCATCACGTTCAGGATCTTTTTCAAGGACAATGTCTCCCCATCTTAATTTCCGGGACTCGTCTCGAGCTCTGAAACCAAAATGCAGGGATAAAACCCACCAAACGGTTCGCTGCAGCACCTCTGGGTCGTGGTCACCGAACTGTTTCGTACGAAACAACAAATCTTCTTCACTTTCGGTGATTGCCCTTGCCGCTTGTGGGCGATTTCCCTTGGCGTACTTCTCAACCAGCTCTCTTTTCTTTGCAAGGAGAACTTCTCTTGACTTTGCAAACTCCATGTCTTGGAAGATGTTAAAAGAGGAATGTTTGTCCTTTAGATGCCGCTGAATACTCCTTTGGAAAGAGGTCAGGGAAGAGGGTTCGTAAACACCGCCATCTTTTTTTCTCACGTTCATGAAAAATTTGCACAGCAGGACGTTTAGTTCGTTGGCTGAGATATTTTCCAGATTTCTAGGCTCACCGATTGACAAACAATATCTGTTCCAGACATTTATGTCATATCCTGTTTTCTTGGTCGTATTTTCCGGCCTCTGTTTTTCAATGTACTCTTGGATTGTAAGCATTTCATCTTCTTCGTTGTCGTTCCTCGCGTTTCCGTAATTTGTGTTGGCTGGAGGTATGTTTTCCTCATCTGGATAATAGAATTCACTTTCGCTATGATAGCTATCTCTGTCAGAAGCCATAACAGTTTTAGTTTTGCTCGTTAGTGTTTACATTTTTCTTTTTTTAGTGTAACAAAAACTGCTCGAAAAGTTGCAAAGCTGGAAAACTCGGAGCGGTCCGTAACCGGGGTCCGGTTGAGAAAAACCGGACCGCTGCGGCGCACGCAATTAGCCAATCAAATTCAAGGATTCAGGATTCCGGACCGCTGAGATGCTTGAGAAAAAAAATAATATGATTTATTTATTTGTGGTGCCGACAGCAAGCCATACACAATTCGACAAGAAATAAACTAGCTGCACACTTTAAAGTATATTCGAAAAGCATGAATGAAATCATGGTTGTTCAGTGAATTTAACTCGCATTTTCATTTATATATAAACAACTACATTACCTTAAAGTTCTCAGATTTACTCCTCAAAAAGAACTCCATTTTTCGAAGCCGAAAGGCAGGGCATTAAGCTTACATTCATTTCTAAAATGCGGTACTCGGACTTCCCTTGCAGTTGTTTGAGTTCAGGTTAAAAAATTATGCCTTTACCGCTCTGCACGCATAAGGTCTACAAAGACACCCTTTAGAATCACAAAAATAGTCACTAAAGTCTTTCTTTTTCTTGTCTTGCCGTCCTAGGCCTGTCCTTATACTTCGAAAAAGTTGTTGTCACATGAATCAAACTGGTGTACTTGTGTATTATAGTCGTCGCGCTCGATTTTAACCGCTTCAGGGTCAGCCGGACGTTTTTCCACAATAGCAATAAACCTGTGCCAAGATGTAAAGAGACATCTTCAACATGTAATAGCTGTCTTTTTCTCTTGAGTTCCATTCATCTGAAGTGTCTTTGCATTTTGAATTTTAGCCGAAGTAGTCAGTTTCTTTTTCGCTCGCTGCCATCTCTACTCTGATCTGACTCCAAAACACAACACATTCTACTGGATGCTCCGATTTTTTAGCGGCTTCAATGCTGTAATCATCGACAGAAGAGGAGACCAGTGATTCGTATCCGGTAGATTTAAATCCTCACTAAATGCACGTTTTGATAAACAACAACTTGAACAGTAAGAAATGTCGTGGTGCCGTTCGCTTGTTTTCAGCAGTTCGGTTCGGCTCTTCTTGCCCAACTTCAAAAATTTGTTCAACCAATCAAAGGCGCGCTGTAAAAAATACTTTCACGCGATTGGTTACTAGTTCGCGGCAAAAGCCATCTACGTAATTTCCTCGCGCGTCTCGCGCGCGAGGCCTGTTGTGAAAATAACCTACACGCGAATCTGATAGCAGAAGACCCATTACCAGAGATGTGGACTTCTAGATTATGTACTTCTGGTTCCCACCAAAAGTAGTCTAAAAAAAGTTACATCACAAACAAACAAACACAGAAGCAATTGAACAAACCCCGGGCATTGTCGCAGCACCAATATCAACAGGAAGGAACCGAGTGAGTTCTTGCACCAAGTCTTCTTGATTTTGGAACAACTTTGCAACTTGTTGATGAACCTACAACATTAACTCTCACATTCAGAAAACAAGAAGAGCCTACATGTAATAGCTAGCCATGTGGCATATTTTGACGAAGGGAAACAAATACTGTGTTTCTGATAGACACTTGACTATCAAGGGAAAAGAGAAACTATTCACTTGTTTCAATTAAGTTACATGTAGAACCACAATTTCGTAATAATGTTTCTAACCTGATTGGCAAGTTCTGCTATTCTCAAATTAGTCTAGACAAGAAAAAATGAAATAACTTGCATTAGACAAGTCCCTGAAGGACGCTACATGTACAACTTCAAATGGTACTGTTAAAAAATGGAGTAAACTTACCTCTTGTTCAGAGATTGGAGTTCTCTGCATGGCACCCTGTAAATTATAAACAATCAATTAATTTTAGTCGAAGACTTCGGTGAGAACGAAAGTAGGTGGTTGCATGCTTAAGCTCAGTTAAAAAGGAACCTTCAGATCAGAGTATGAGCTTGCAGGAGATCGAGTACCAGTGGGACTTTGCCAGAGCAGTCACCCCCACCGCTGCTAGCGCTGATCAGGTGAAAAGGAGTCTATCAGAATGAGACTGTGAAATGTGATAATTGAAGGTAATAATCGAGGGTACAGTTGAACCCCGTTATTTCGAACCGTCGAGGAAAACAAAAAATAGCTGGAAATAACGGGAGTTCGAAATAGCCGATAGTAAATGACTGAAGGGCAAATTCAAGGTAAATGGGTTTTTAATTCGAAATAGCGGGGATTTCGAAATAATTGAATTCAAATTAGCAGATCCTAATTTCTCACCTCCTTTATGTTTTTCTGTTCCTTTTTGCGTCTTTTTTTGCTTGTTTACAAGCAAAAATAGGAGAATAGCAGTTATGTGGGGCAAAATTTGGAACATTCTTGTCTACTCTCAAGGGACTTTTTTAATTTCTCAAGGGAATATTTTAATTTCTCAAGGGATTACTTTCCGCTGTGGGTGATCACGCGATCTCGTGGAAAAAACGTGACTTGTCACATTTACAAACGTTATATAACAATGTTAAAAGTGACATGTCAGCTTTCTTATCTCAACGCACGTGTGTCTGAAAGGCGATCTATAAAAAGCGTCGCACAAACAATGGATTGCGTAACTAAAACACGAATAAATAGCCACTAGCACTTACATCGTTTAAAAATTACAAACGTCAAAAATAAACCATACCAAAAAACTTGCTCTTTTCAAAGATATTATTGAAGTTAAAACAAATGCAAGAGATGGGGGCTTCTTTTAAGGCTTCTTTTTTAGGCCAAATTTGGTCGCTACAAGCGCCCATTCTATTTCGTCATCAGCCTAGATCGTTAGGGACGTGACCTCGCGTTGACAGCAATGTTGCATGAATCGGCCTTACAACATGCGATCGTATCTACGCAGTTCGAGTGGAATTCCAGTCAAAGACAGCAAAATTCCTTCGTATTTCATCTTCAAATATAATTCGATAGCATTCACTGTATATATGGCTTTTGTTTAATCCTTCTTAAGCCCACGAAGAAGCTGTCTTGATATCCGACCCTCGCATAGACTGTCCACAGCCCTCTATTTTTCGTGTTTTTGTATCGATGAGCGCTCGGTGAGAACGGCGAGAGACCTGGACGCCAGCACAAAACAGAAGAAGCAAGAGGGTGGGGGCGGGGAGCGAAAAAACGCCTGACTCGTCCCCAGTCGTCTTCATACAGCACGCGGCAAATATACAGCGGAGGGAGAGATTGCCGCGTGCTATATGAAGACGACTGGGGACGAATCAGAAAAAACGCAGCTTGAGTGTATCGATTTGTTTACGCAATGTTTTCTCCGACAGTAGTCGGAAATATCCGTATTTTTTTCGTGCTCTTTCGTGGAGCAATCGTAACGATACGGCCTTGAACACATTGAACAGCGGTCTACCTATAACAATTCAAATATGGCGTCACAAAAACAAAGCGTCGAACGCATATTTTGCTGTTTCATTTGCTAATTTCGCTGCCGTAATCGACTGCCTCGAAAGGTCCTTGCAATTTTAAAGTATAGAATTGTCAGATCTCGGTGAAATTTGCACTGTTTATTTGTGTAATGTTGAGGAATATGTGTATAAATACCCGGCGCGGACGAGCCATTTTTGACAAAATTATATGGCTGCATTTCCTCCGCGAAGATAGGAAATTGTTAAACTAAACTACAAAGCAACCGTAAGGATAAGTTCGAAGAACAATGCACAGGATAAACCTTCGACTCATACTTCATGCAAAAAAAGTCGGTATCTCGAAGAGACTTTGATTATATGTATGAAGAATTTCCAAAAAAGCCTTGTAGATGTCAGGCTGAACTTGGAATCGGTTCTAAAACAATAGCAAAGTGAATGTACAATAACATTGCATTTTCTTTTCGATAGACTAAAACTGTCCACAGTGAATTTCAAAAGGATTGATCTGAGCAGTTTTTACCTTGATTTTTTTGACATAATTTATGGCATGATTGAAATCCACTGCAGCTTGTTGTCGACCCTGTGCGAAAAAAAGGAAAAAGCAGTTTAAAATGGGATCAAAAATGTATAATGCAATCTTTGAAGAATAAAGTCAACATGGACTTAATACAACACAATTATATGCACGTTATTGTAGAGAAGAAAAACCAAGTGTATGATTCTCAGACTGATGATACATTTTTCTCCTTCACAGAAGGAGCTACTAAAGTACCATTTAAAGACTGCTTGCAAAAAAGGGTTATAAGTACCTGTCCTTGTTGGGTGGAAGGTGACTGTAGAGGTTGTTGCTGTTGTTGTTGCTGCTGTTGCTGCTGTTTTTTCTGTGGTGGTTGATGTTGTTGGTGTGCTTGTTGGCCACCCGACTGATGGACCTATTAATTTGAATGTACACAACCAAATCATCAAAGTCTTTGTTCCCTTACATTGTACATGTAGTCACCATCAAACAAACTGATCTCATGAGTAACTTTTTCATCACTTTTCAAGTAAAAGACACATGCAGCGTCTGGTTTTAACCCTCGGACGTACAAGCAAACTCATACCCCCACCATCGTACAAGGGGGGGGGGGGGGGGTGGATGGAACCCCTCCCCGGAGTTTTCGGTATGTTAAGGCGTAGTGAAAATATTTTGCATTGCGAAGAAAGCCCTTGGCTTACTCTACAAGATGATATAATTTTAATTGGCTGTGACGTCATTAGAGCCGCCATCTTGGATTTCAACATTTTCTTAAAAAGTCACAAAATAACCGAAAATGATGCAAAATCAAGCCAAAATGCTAATGGAATGTAAAAATAAACAAATTTTGCACTTCTGTTTAAAAAAACTGGAAAACATCAAGAAAAATGTGAAAAATGACGATTTTTGGCAAGACCTGCCTGTATTTATGACGTTGACATATCAAAATTTCCACAAAGGATGAATGAACAGCTACCGAAAGTTTCATCATTATAAAGTATATCCTTTTTTCAAAATTTGGGAAAAACCTTATGGGGGGGTGGCATCCACACCCCCCCCCCCCTTGTACGTCCGAGGGTTAACAACACAAGTGAAATCCATGATGGAGTTACATCTTAAGATGTAGGCTAAGACAACAAAAAAGAAAGCCTGTCGCAAAGTAACAAGTACATGTAGAGCAAGACTTGAGCATGTAACATCAGAACCAATCTTCAACAATCACTTTTGAGATGTAGATGAATGTTGAACCGGAAAACCATGAACTCGTTAATTGTCCCTTACTGGTTGTTGAGCAGTTTGGATACTTCTTATAATCTGCGACTGTCCATTTGGGGCTGTAACTGACACAGTACCAGGGTCACTTGCATGTACCTCAATCTTGTAGCCAGACGGAAGGAATTTGTTGAAGCCCACTATGAGTTCAGGGTGTCCTTTGCACAAAGAGCATACTTTGCTGATAACTTCCGGGGTGTCAATGCTGGGAATAAAAGCCAAAAACAGCAATTAACAACTGCCTAACAACATAAACACCTCTTAACAGTTCATATTTCCTGGTTCACCAGCAAGACTACACAATGAAAAAATGACAAAAACACTGAAATGATAAAAATTTAAGTTTTGCTAGCCGGTTGGTATTTATTTTTTCCTCTATTGCTATGAAATAACCACATTCTTGTTATGCAAATTTCGTAACAGAAATGTCTACACTTTTAACATCAATGGCTGACCACTCAGGGCCGCAAGTATAAGCAATTTTAAAACTTGCATCTAGTTGTGACTCTGTTTGGCCAGGACTTGCATTGACTTGTGTTCACTTTGGCCGGGTCCAAATTTGCATGCAAGTCGGTGCATGTTACATGTTATTTTCCACTGGCTGAGTGAAACTAAATAAGTGGAAAATGTTTTTCTCACACACCACTGGGACCTGGGAAAGGGTCATGTGTCCCCATTTGACCAGGCTTCTACTTTCAACTTTATTTATTAGTTTAAAATACAGTTCAATCTCGATAACTCGGACCCTCAATAACTCAAACCTCCCGCTAACTTGAACCTTTTACGATTTCCCTTGTAGGTTCGAGTTATCAGGATTCAACTGTAATAATTACAAGATTTCTGCCGCCTGCAAATAGCAGGCGCTAATTGTGGAGGGCAGCAAAGCAAGTAAAACTAAGCCACTTCCAAAAAGTTAAGAAAAGGAAATTTTAGTGCTAAATAATGCAATAAATGAATAGAAGCAGAGCTGCAAATGACAGTCGGACATCGGACACTGGCCGACTACAATTTACCAATGTCCGATGAAATTCCAACTGTGGTCGGACAGAATGTCTGGATAACTTTTTTTTTTTGCTTTCTAGTGCAAACACCAATGTTCTGCATTGACAACGCATTAGATAAGCAGGTTCACATATCAAGCAGAACTGTAATATGATGTCCGACTTCACATCATCAATTAAATGTTGTTAAAGGTGGTTAAACCGACCTTTACGCTACCGTGTGTAAATGTGATTTACAGTTGGTGTAAAGAAGTCTTTTTTATCTACCTTTATACTTGAGTGTAAAGCTGGGATAAAGGTCAGCTTTAAAAAATGTAAAGTCAGCGTATAGCTAAATAAATTACAAATTTACGCCAGCTTTATTTGAGCTTATACCACGGTAAAGTTATGTTTTCATGCTGTGTGCAGGCCGTGATGTGAACGAGGTTTATGACGTATTATTATAGCCCGTAAATTGTCAGCGGTCTTTCTTGTCGTTCCTGAAGACAGTAAAACGGCCTTCGTTATGTATATGAATTTAGTTAGCTTATAATTTTTTTTTGCCGGCCTGGTGGTGAAAGGACATCATTAAGTCTGGAAGCCCGTAAGTCCCCAGCATATCTCAAAGAACCAAGTTGTTGCTCCTAGATCGCTAAGAGCGTTGATCAACGCTGGCGGTAAAACTTAGCAATCGAAGACAACTTGGATTCAGGTCAGAGACTTAGAGCAATTCTTTACCAAAAGTATGTTGCCAAGACTGGGGCTCATTTGCCCAATGTTGCTGTGTTGAATGTTTGGAATTGAAGAGTTGCTTTTAGACTCTTTGAAAATAAGACCGTTAACCTTTCCGCGTTGAATCGACTCAAGGATATCCCATATTATTAAATTCTCAACCTCGGATATTGCATTTCTAGCTTTCTGATTGGTTCACTGAATCCCGGTTATCAGCTCGTATACCTATGTTTGACCTTATATGGGAAATGAGTGCGGCAGGTGCCGCTCAGCGTAAAATTTTTCTGCGGGAAGCGACAGTTCCATCAGAAAAATGGTTGAAAACAGCAAATTTGGCGAGCTTTATGAACAAGAAATAATCAGCGGTGCCTACAAAAAACACAGAAATGCCATAGTAAAATTAACTACGCAAAACAAAAGGATTGATGCGAAAAGTTTAATTAATAATACTTGTAAACGCACAACAAGAGCGAGGGAATAAAGTAGAAAAGCAGCAAATAATTTACGAAAGAACGGCAAACTGACACATTGTACTTAATCTTGGTCTTGTCCTTTTATAATTCAATAAACCTGTTCCACTTTGAGCTCAATTTCGCTTCAAATAGCAGTCTTGATGACAGCCGTGGAGCCGTAAACGAGTTAGTACAATGTAAACACTTGCTTCGTTCGACTTGCACAAGACGTGTAAGCTTTTGTTTCGGATCATCCCGTAAATCTTAACTGTTGTCACAATTTCCAGGATATATAGACGACTTTAGAGGAGATTATTGGATGAAAATCTTGGGAAGAAAACTCTCTCGCTCGCCGTTGCTCGTGTGTTTCATTCAACGCAAGAAGTGAACACCACGCCACAAATTTTCCCGCCTCCTCATACTATCACTTCGTTTACATCAAACTGAAAGGTCCAGTCGATTAAAACTTAAAGATGAATTTAATAAAACAATTATTCTATTCGCCCTTGTTGGATACGAGTCGTTATAGCCAACTCGGCGCTTCGCGCCTCGTTGGCTATTTACCACCTCGTATCCAACGCGGGCTCATAGAATAATTGTTAAATATTCATCGAAATTGTATTTCATATTGAAAATGTATTTCATTACGACTGTTTATTACGACTGTTCACGCTATATAACAATGATTAAAATACGCCGAATCGTCAGGAAGATGATTTAAAAGTGCAGCAATTGAAATATTGCTTTATTTAGACCAATAAAGAAGCCATTTGGCCGTTCTTTCCAAGAAGAAACGGCGTATTGAAATAACATTCGTAACTTGCTCTTGTATTGCGTTACAGCATGATTGGACGTTGGGATCTGGAAACGATTCTTATCTATCGACCGTAGTGTGGATGTGAAGAGGACATGATTTACTTTCACATTTGTGTCGAGCTGTGGGCTGTGCATAGCGTTGAATGGAAAGATGAACGAGGCAAAGATCGATGTAAGTAAGAACTTAACGTCTTAGGTGCTGTTACCTTGCCTCAAGTTTCTGTTTTTTGGCTATTAATGTTGTGATGTTTCGAAGGTTTCCTTAATCTAAACAGCATCGTGTCATAAGTCTCACCTTTATACATAGGTACAGTCGAGCTTCCTCTGGCAGTACTAACTGTATAACCTTTTTTCCTGTGTGATTCTCAAAACGAGCAGTTTTTCCAGTTAAACGAAACGAACCGATGCCTTTCACTGATTTTTACTTTTATTGTAACATCTCACCTATTTGGATAAAGTTTAAGTCGAATATTCGTTCTTATCGAACTTCTACTTTATGTGCTGACTTTCCAAGGGAAAATTTGATGTTTAAACGGTTAAGTTTGTCTTTCACTCCTTCAATTCATTTTTTTTTTATTTTGACAACTAAATTGTAAATGTGTTTGTTTTTCTTTTCTGATAAAGTAACTGCATGTAAGTTTAATCTCTCTTAACAAAAAGCTGCTCAGTGAAATGACTTAAATTTTGTTAGGAATCTTTTCATTTCATTCTATGAAGTGAGCATTCCAATAAACCTAACCCTTTTTCCATAACACTTAACCTCAGGGTAAAGGTTATCATTAGGATAATTTTGAATTGGGGTTAGAATAGCCTGTAAGAATAAGGGAATAGGGTTATCTTAGGGATAGGTTTGTGGACAAGTATTTCTAAGGGATATTGCTCACGGTGAGATATCCGTAACCATTATCCTAACCTAGCTCTATTCGCTAAACCTTACAGCTATTCTGGTGCGAGGAACATTGGCCTAATTTTATGTTGATCTGGTGATTGGTGCTTAAACTGCTTGCTGAGACTAAATATATTGAATTGTATTAAACAAAAAAAATATGAGTTGTTTCACAGAATCTTAGGAGTGCTTGATACAAATACATGCAGAGTGTAACACTAATTAAAAGACAGAAACTGAAAGTTGACAATTACTCCATCAATATACATTGTATCGTTTTCTCAGTAGCAAATACATATTCTTTCAATTGTCTGTGTTTTTACAGGTTTCGCTGCAGAACGGCCGAAAGTCCTAAGTTTGCCCACCTTAACAATTTAAAAGGGCAGAGCAAAGCCATATTTTTTTTATAAAAAAAAACATAAAACAACAATGAAACAGAACAAAATGACCGAAAAAGGTTTGTAAAAGTGCCTTGTGCGGAAATAAATAACAACAAAGAACATCTGTTAGTCTCGGTCTCTTTCATGCGTACTGCACAGCATGAAAATTGGGATTTACAGTATTTTAAAGGTGGTTAAATCTGGTGTAAAGTCGGTTATCCAACTTTACATCATCAATTAAATGTTGTTAAAGGTGGTTAAACCGACCTTTACGCTACAGTGTATAAATGTGATTTAAATTTGGTGTAAAAGAAGTCTCTTTATCTACCTTTATACTTGAGTGTAAAGCTGGGATAAAGGTCAGCTTTAAAAAATGTAAAGTCAGCGTAAAGCTGAACAAAATCCAAATTTACAGCAGCTTTATTTCAGCTTTACACCACGGTAAAGTTATGTTTTCATGCTGTGTAATTTGGACGCATGTCCTTCCAAGGAAAAAAATATATTTGCAGCCCTGAGAAGCCTTAAAAGTTTAATGCATACCATACCTTTGGGATTTGAACTCTTTCATTCTGTCCAGAAAATCTCTGTAAACTTGTGGTTGGTTTTCAAACTGAAGTTTGACTTGATTTAAGTATGACAGGGCCTCCTCGACCTAAAGAAAGCAAATGAAACAAAACCTCAATATTGTTCAAAATAGATTCTGAAACTCCCAGTAGAAATCTAACAGTGTCAAAGTCTCTGGCAAGAGTAGACTTCAATTTAAGGTAACTTTCATATTTGACAAGCCAAATTTAATTTCCACTAAACCAGCCCTCAGTGGTGCTAGCAATCTATGTCAGGCTGGGACTCGCAGCCTCTCTTAGACTAGTGTCTAGAGGAGCTGTTTGCAGTATCCAAGCAACCAGGGTGCAGTGGTAGGGATGAGGAGAAAATGAGAAAGCAAAACACCAATGCAAGGAGAGATTCAACCTTGTACAAAACAGTCAAGATCATACTGGAAGCCAGACTCTCATAACCACTTAAACTCTGGTTAAAAAATTATTCACCAAAATTTTATGCTAATTTATGTGCAAATAGCAAAGAAAACATTGTTGCGTTCGACGAAGGAGAGCGCAACCCTAATTTCGTTTTGTGTCCTGTGTCTTTTGAGTTGGTATGCCTGTGTACTGTAATGCAAAATGAATCGAGCCAGAGATGTAAGGACACCAAAATGGCCCCGCTTGATTTTTGCAGGGGCAGGTCTCGGCCAGGAAACTGGTAGCCACAGATGGCCTCGATTTCAGGCAAAACAAGATGGCGTCGCAAACTGAGCTCAGAAATATTATTTGCTTGAAAAAAAGTGCTAAATACGTGTGGCAAAAATTGAAATTTTGCCAAAAATGTCATGGGAAACATTAGAGGGTTATCATTCAAGGTAGCAGAGTTATCTTCAGCCACTGAACGTCATAAAAAGAGTGGAAATCGAGTAATCGCTTCGTAGTTTTGTACGGAGTTCGTAGGTAATCCAGTGTGTTTTCCTGAAATTATATGTTGCACAAAACTACAAAATTGTTTGAATTATATGAAACGAGAGTGGGTATAATAACGATCAAATTCTTTGAATTTGTGATATATCGTAATTCCTAAGAATGCTAGACGTTTTGACGAGGAAATCGTTGTATATTGAATGTTACATTAAATGAATTATGTCTATATTTTAAAGTACTTTGTAAAATTTTAAATCAAAGTAAAAGTAGTGAAGAAGTTTGTGGAAGTTTAAAACTTGTTTAGAGCCAAAAGATAACAAGTCAAGTGAATTAAATATTTATTTTTGTGTACATATAAGTAATTCTTTTTTTTTATGGAGTGGATGAAATGATCACTAATCTCTAAATTGCTCTTGCATTTGTGGCTATGTTTATGCTTTGTGAGTTTCACATGAAAGTGCCAGGAACGACTTCAATTTTCTTTACATTTATTCTGATATCAATGAGCTTTTTCCATTCCGGTCATTATTTTAGGTTCTTTTTCTTCTTTGCCAAATAATCACAATGGTGATTTGTGTGATTAATCATGTGAATGGCTTTGATAACTTGATAGCATTCATCCAAAGAAAAAAAATGCCTCTTTATAAATATCAAGAACTGCTACAATCATCTGCCTTTTTTCGCAGTTTATTAACCCCTTTTGATTAGAGACATTGCAATTTATCCTGTCAAATTCACTTGGAGACAAATTATGTTCTTTTTGGCTCGTCACCCAATCTTTCTTTCAAAACGTTTCGTGATGAGCTTCCTCTTGCACTTATCCTCTTTGCGTTTAGTGAGGTATAAGGCATACTAATAGTAGGCCAACCATCTCAGTTTTTTTCCACTTCCTGCCTACTGTACCTTACTCTAAGTTACATGTAGCTCGAACGCACTCCCCTAATCTGTGATTTCTGCTAGTAAAAGTAATAGACAATCAGTTAATAAAAAAATGTGCATTTCTTGACAGAGTTTGAGTTTAATTTTCATACTGTACCTTTAACCGTGGAGACTGCTGTTGCTGACCCTGGGCTTGTGCATGAACCTGGGCCTGGTTCTGAAAAACAACAACACACCAGTTAAAAGACTTGAACAAAACTATGAAAAAATCAAAGTCTCTTCGAGATACCGACTTTTTTTGCATAAAGTATGAGTCGAAGGTTTATCCTGTGCATTGTTCTTCGAACTTATCATTACGGTTGCTTTGTAGTTTAGTTTAACAATTTCCTATCTTCGCGGAGGAAATGCAGCCATATAATTTTGTCAAAAATGGCTCGTCCGCGCCGGGTATTTATACACATATTCCTCAACATTACACAAATAAACAGTGCAAATTTCACCGAGATCTGACAATTCTATACTTTAAAATTGCAAGGACCTTTCGAGGCAGTCGATTACGGCAGCGAAATTAGTAAATTAATGAAACAGCAAAATATGCGTTCGACGCTTTGTTTTGTGACACCATATTTGAATTGTTATAGGTAGACCGCTGTTCAATGTGTTCAAGGCCGTATCGTTACGATTGCTCCACGAAAAAGCACGAAAAAATACAGATATTTCCGACTACTGTCGGAGAAAACATCGCGTAAACAGATCGATACACTCAAGCTGCGTTTTTTCGCTCCCCGCCCCCCACCCTCTTGCTTCTTCTGTTTTGTTCTGGCGTCCAGTTCTCTCGCCGTTCTCACCGCGCGCTCATCGATCGAAAAACACGAAAAATAGAGGGCTGTGGACAGTCTATGCGAGGGTCGGATATCAAGACAGCTTCTTCGTGGGCTTAAGAAGGATTAAACAAAAGCCATATATACAGTGAATGCTATCGAATTATCTTTGAAGATGAAATACGAAGGAATTTTGCTGTCTTTGACTGGAATTCCACTCGAACTGCGTAGATACGATCGCATGTTGTAAAGCCGATTCATGCAACATTGCTGTCAACACGAGGTCACGTCCCTAACGACCTAGGCTGATGACGAAATAGAATGGCGCTTGTAGTGTAGCGACCAAATTTGGCCTAATTTTTAACCGCTCCTAAGTTAAAAGAAGCCCTCATCTCTTCCATTTGTTTTAACTTCAATAATATCTTTGAAAAGAGCAAGTGTTTTGGTATGGTTTATTTTTGACGTTTGTAATTTTTAAACGATGTAAGTGCTAGTGATTATTTATTGGTGTTTTAGTTACGCAATCCATTGTTTGTGCGACGCTTTTTATAGATCGCCTTTCAGACACACGTGCGTTGAAATAAGAAAGCTGACATGTCACTTTTAACATTGTTATATAACGTTTGTAAATGTGACAAGTCACGTTTTTTCCACGAGATCGCGTGATCACCCACAGCGGAAAGTAATCCCTTGAGAAATTAAAATATTCCCTTGAGAAATTAAAAAAGTCCCTTGAGAGTAGACAAGAATGTTCCAAATTTTGCCCATATAACTCCTATTCTCCTACTTTTCGCTTGTAAACAAGCAAAAAAAGTCGAAACAACAACACGCCAATTAGAAGACTTTGACAACTGAAAAAAGTCAATTACAGTAAAAACTTAACTAAAACAACCTACGTAGTGGCAAATTCAGGACTGCAAATAAAGTTTTCCATAGTTAACAGGATAAGTGTCTATCAATACGCTTTTTAATTTATTATATAGTTTTATTTATTATTGATATTATTCTTATGCTTAGCAAAAGTGTGATTATTCCACTAAAAAATAGGCGATAAAAGAAACTAAATCACGACAGTATATTGAATGGTATTTGTTTCACCTGGTGATGAGCAGAAGCTGGATTCTGCACATGAGGATGTGACTGAGGAGTTTGAGTCTGAACTCTGAAAATAAAAAAAACAACCGAGTTAAACATCATCACATCTGTGCCACTTGAATAACAAAATATTGTTTTGGCTTGACAGAAAGAGATCCCAATTGCAAGAATCTAGAACTGTCAATAAGTAACCTGACTACATGTACATCAGGGTTCTTTTCGAAAGCAAAGTATGAGTATCTATTGTATATTCGTAGCAGTAATTGAAAAGAAGGAGGCAGTGATTGCTTTCAAAAATTGAAAATTCTCAAGACAATATTTGGTCATGTGATTTTGGTTTTATAGTTATCAAATGGCTTTGAAGTACTTGTTTTCACCACTGTGCCAGTCAGGAGAAAGTTTCAGTATCACTTGAAATATTTCTTCCACTAACTTTATTAGCCTGTGTGTCCAGGATGGAGATTTTCGACCGTTGCTAAGCTTCCAGACAATTCCGCTGTACACTGTATATACAAGTCATGTGAAGTTGTTAGTTTTAGTTTTCCATTCTGGTCAATACGTTGCTCTGTTTACTTTGTTGTTGTAGAATCATGTACTGAACTTGGCATGCTAGGCAAGTCAAGCTGAGAAACGAATCTTTTAAACTTGTTGAACACACTTAGCATGTAAGAGTACATTTTGGCCACCACCGAATGCAAAATTATTTTACTGGCAATCGATTTTCTGGAAAAAGGAGAAACCTCAAACTCGCTAATAATTCATCAAGGTAAAACAAAATCATAAACCTGGCGGTGGTTTGGATATGTGATCTTAATTAGCAAACACTTTTACGATTTTATTTCACTGTTTTCTCCATAGTCTTTGTTTCAAGTGAGAAGGTATCAAACACTAGAGAGAGTGTTTCATCATGTTTCCAAACACCTCAACGATCGTCAAAAAAATCTGCTCCACATCGTATTTTCAACTCCCTTCTCAGTGTTTCGAAGTGTGATGAAACACTGTCTCATGTTTGTTACATAGCTGTCATTAAGTTTTTAGCAGCATTACATTGAGGTTATCACCCGTAGCATTTCACTCTCTACACAAGTGAAGCATAACAACAATCTACATCTTCGCCCATAACATTGAGTGAACTCAGCCATAACACCGTACAGGTGTTATAGCTTAACCTTAATGACAACAGTGTGATACAGCGCTTGAACACACAAAGCGACATTTGTTAGTTGCACTCTAATAAAACCACATACTGAAAGCCTGGAACCCCTGCCATTTGTACAGCTGCACAAAGCCGGTCCAGACCACTTAGTCCATTCAGTTGGAGCTGTTCATAATTGGTTGCCATGCCGACAGGTGCCAGGGCAAGAACAGTAGGAGGGTAGAAACCCTGCCTGTTTTAGCCATGTACACTGTCGTGGTCTTCAAGACGGACCCTCTTCATGTCTTGCACCACAGCCTCATTCAAGCAGTCTGTTATGGCTCAAGCCTGATACCTACACTGTAAGTGGATAAAAAAGGAAGTACTATGGATAAAAAAGCGCAATATTAAAGACCCACGAAAACACATTTTTAACATTTTAAACATATTTTTAACAGTTTTTAATGTAGTTTTTGGCCAAATCGCAAAAAGGAAGACCCGCAAAATATGCCCGTTCCATTTTCACGAAATTAAGTTATCGCGAAAATATGTAACAATAAGGTAAGTACTATGTATTATCTGTATGTATTTTTACATGAAAGTAGATTGATTGCTCAGCTGAACTAGGCTCAATGAACCAGCCACTGCTAGATACATGTAGCTGAAGATTGTCAATTTCCTAAACAATTATAATCAGGGGGTCTCAATCGCTTTTCGCTTGCGAATGTTTATTTTCACTTCGATGAACTGAATACAAATATGTCGACATTCAACAGGTTTATTTATAATCGAGCGGTCTTTCACAGTTTTATATTGATTTCATTACGATATGACCAAAGTGAACCGTCAAAAATATATTTAAAGGTAAACGTAGAATATGCACCAACATAAAAAGAAGCGAAAATCATCTAGTACTGGAAAGTTTTCGCGTGTATTCGACAGCTCACGCCACGCGTTGCGGCGTTTTCGTTTGAAATAGCTTTACATCTGCGTTACAAATAGGGTTTGAAAAACCAATCAAGTCAAAATCTAAAACAAAACAAAAACATCGCACCTATTATCAAAGCGTTTGCGCTCGTGAACCTTCGGAAAGGCATCGGTCCGTGAATTATGAATAATCAATGAAAAAGAACAATAGCATGAATATATGAATAATAATCGACCCACAAAATGTGGATACACATTTAATCCACGGGTGTGTTGTAATGTTTAGCCCCATTAACACGCGCTAAAAAACGGCATGGCACGGAAAATGTTTGGCACCGAAACCATTTCACCACGGCACTACCCATTTACACGACCAAAACAATGAAAGAACTTCAAGGTTTTCTCTTGCTAGGCATGGTTCCAATTTTTATATCGGCACCCTTACTTTCCATCAATTTTCTTCCCGAGAAATGGCAGAAAAACGTTTTGCTGTGATTGTTCGTCGTACTTTCAGTGTAAAACGCGAATTTTATCGGCAAGGGACGAGTTGTCGACAATTCAACGTATTGAACAGTGTTCTTTCCTCTTCGGTAATCGAAAAACCTAGTATGTTGATTAATTACGTCGGCGCGAAACCACAAATCCACTTTGTATTCCCGACAGGAAATGGAATTCTAAGCTTCAACAAGATCAACACAGTTTGCAAGTTTTTGTCGTGTTGAATGACTTGAAAACAATGAAACTGCAATATCTAAACTCGCAGAAAACTTAGAGGTATGGTATATGGTCCTGTTGAGTACAAGCAAAAGCGACCAAAATCGGCTTTTGGGAGCTTATCATCCACGAACTGTCATACATAGATTCAATAACAGAGTATCGGGAGCGAAACGACAGTGTGGCTCTAAGTGAGTATATGACAGAAATATCGTCGTCAAACTTACAGCAAGTAATGTCCCTAGCCTAGATGAAGGTATCTCTTCTTTACTGAACAGTATGATAACTTTTTCTGAACGAACGAAATATAGAATTTTTAGCTTGTTCGAGAAAAGGTGGATAATTTTGAAGATTATGCAGAAAACTCGGCAATCTCGTACCTATAGCCTGCGTGGCCGGCGTTCGAAGGGGAGGGAGAAGGGCGCAGGCTCGCGCAAGCTATCTCTTTCCCAGGTCACCCGTTTAGTGGAATGTGACCAATCTCCCACAGCCAAGGGGGGGAGGTGCCTCTATTGATTCCAGTTGTTTATTCGTAAAGCATTTCCAGATTTGTGGGCATCTTGATGTTGTTTCTGAATTATAGCTATGGCAACTTTGCATTGTTTATATTAAAAGACAACAATGTGGTTTTACCTTGATATGTGTCTATTCTGTTCAAAAAGTCTCTCAATTTAAACCCACTGAGTTCAAAGCAGTTTTGAAGTATTGAAGTCTTGAAGAGTTTTATTACTTTCTATTGCTCTAAGCCATAAGAGCCAGCAGTGTGGAATTATCCTTATGTAATGCACTAGAAGTGAAAAATATTATAACAGGTTCTGCAAATTTCAAGATTATTAGTTTTAATTTTGATTAAAAGATCATGCAAATAACTTACTTGCAATAAGAATGAGTTTCACATTGATGTTGGAGCAGAGAATATTACAATGAAATAATATTATAATGATTGTCGAAAGGTTTCACAAGGTATGGTTTCAACGTTGAGTCTGCATACATGTTCAACACTTGTGTTGGAGCCAGGTTTGTAGCTCTTCTAAAAAGAATAAAAAAATATTCAAAAAATGCCTAGTCTAATTCTAACTCTGTGATTGGTTTTCGAATGACCAGGACAACACAGGCTGGAATCACCTTCCTTCTCTTACTACCCAGCTTATATCAATGGAATAAATAATGCAAATTAACAAGCCTTCACTAGGCAGTTTGCAAACTCCTACACTATAGTCATTACTTCAATTGTATAACATTCTTACCGATTCTAGTGGAAACCTACGATCGCAGTTCCTAGCACCGCTCGATTTAAACATATTATCGAAAAGTCCTCATTTTCAGTGATACAAGAAATTCCTTCGTGTCACACCGCCAAGCAGTAAATAATAAAAACAAAAAAAAAAAAGAAACAATCAGATCGAAAAACGCAAGTATGCGGCTTTATTTTAAACCACTTAAAGCAGCTTGCAATTAAAAATAAATTTCCTTTTGCAACAAATGCGACCATTGATATACAAATTATACCTTCCATCTTGGTTTCTGACTTTCTGTGACTTTGGCTTATCTCGACAAGAAACACATTCTTCTCTCTGGGTCGGCATGACTTCACATCACTCACTAGTACACCAGAATGTACCTCCTAACCGATCGTTTGCTTCATCATCGTCACTGTCGCTATCGTCGGGATTATGAGCACGTTTTGTATAGGTAATCGCATGGGGCCGAGTAAAAATCCTTAATTTTACCAGGAAACATGTGATTACTTGTTTATGACATAGAGGGCAAAATTTTCTGAAAATTGTCGATGCTAATAATAACTTATGTACAGCGCGCAGCTTAATTTGGCTAGCGAAACGAAAACGTTCCTCATAATCGAGCAAATCTTGCCGTTCGAAAGAGAATAACGCTGGCAGTTGCATGTAATGAAAAATATGAAAGTCGTGAAAATAATAAAAAAGCTATTAACAACTGAACAAGAGAACACTGAATATAAAAGAAAGCTCAATTTTATTCACATGTAAGCGGAAACTGAAGTCTAATCTCGAAAAGATCGATGTACAAGCGAGCGCTGTGTTTGAAAATTCTGCTCAAAATCCCGCCGTCTTGAAGCCAACAAAGTGCAGCACGCTCAGCCAATCAGAAACGAGCAATTTCCTGTTTGACCAATCAGGATCAAGTAATTTTGCCCGGGGCAATTACCAAAATAAAGGAAAAATGCCCTCTGTCTCAGCCAATCAGCATTCAGTAATTTTGCCCTCTATGTTATAAGGCTCGAAACGGTACGGTTCTTGAGCAGCCATCACCTCGTGCATTTTAAATTCAAAACAAGATTAGCAGCCGCACAAAATCTCTTGGACAGAATGACGTCACGAACGCGGCCAGGCTGCTAAGTTTCATTTCAATATGGCGGCTCATGCCGAATCTTGGGCTTCTTTGAAGACGAATTTCATTAGGATAACGTGCACTTCAGAATCTGAAACTTCGGTGAGTAGCTTACCTTTATGTGAACGTTTTATTGGTGATAACAAAAAATACGATTTCTGGAGTGACCTTCTCCTTTAATTCGAGGGTGCTCACAACCTCGTTCCCATGGTCTACTCGCCATTTTGAAAACTCGTCGCCGAGAAGACCCTGGGGACGAGGTTGGGGTGCTCATTCCAGCCGTGTCGAATCAAGTTTCTTATTTCGTGTGGAATCTTTTAAACGTGTGGTTTGAATTCAGTACATAAGTATCTTGAATGCAAACACATCGAGGAGGAAGTGTATTTATACATAAATTTACGAACATGCATGAAAATGGCTTAAGTGTCTGAAATCCTTATATCACTGGAACGTCTGTTTCATGTCCTCGAGGGCTTCCAAGGGCTAAAAGCGACAAGCGATGTGGGCCTGAATCGTGACGACACAGAAATTTCTAAGCAGCGACAAGCGACATGATTACGGTACTGAAATGCGACAGCGACACAACAGGGTGTCTGGAAAACCCGAATAGCGAATAGCGAATAGTCGCGAATAGGGAATAGTGCGAATAGTGCGAATAGTCGCGAACAGTGACGAATAGTCACGAACAGTCTCGAATAGTGACGAATAGTCGCGAATAGTGACGAATAGTCGTAACTTTAGACGCCGTGAATAAGCCTACAGGGTTTCTAGAAAATTGATCGCCACATGCACAGAGCAATCTAGAAGTTCAAGCAAATTATATATCATATGCTTGTCCGCTCACTCTAAAAGAGAGTGCAAGTCAACATGTAACGATTTGCCTATATCTCAATGCCGACCGACCATTAAATGTATTTACTTACATTTGATTCTCATGAATCGCGACCCGAGGCACGTTCTCTCAGCAAAACAATAACATACAAATAAGAGAAAAGTGTTCTGTAATTAATTGTTCGATGTGAAAAGACAATAGAAGTTGTGTTATAAAAATCAAAAACGCCAAAGCCAGTCTCTTTCGGCAGCCGTTGTTTAGGCTCGTCACGCAACGCTTGCTTGCATTAATTTTATTCCCTTTTCCTTTCTGGACTCTACCTGGGGCTGTCGATCACCGGCAAGAAAACAGAAAACACAATGATAAGCTAATGAATACGCTTTTTCAAAAGCATAAAACACGCGAAATTCCGTTTATCATTTATACCTTCTCTCCTGCCAAGCATCCATTTTAGCTGGAAAATCTCACGTTGTTGCGAGGTACTAGGAACTAAATGTCTTTAATTCGTCACTATTCGTCACTATTCGCGACCATTCGTCACTATTCGTCACTGTTCGCGACTATTCGTCACTGTTCGCGACTATTCGTCACTATTCGCGACTATTCGTCACTATTCGCACTATTCGCTATTCGGGTTTTCTAGACACCCCACTATAAAATGATTACGGCGTTGCACATTTACCACTTGTAGCTTAAAGTTGACAAGTAAATGAACGATAAGTGTCGCATGAAAGTGACTCAGAATACTGACAATAGTTTTCCTGAAAGGTTAGATTTAAAAAATCTTTCCAGACGAGCCCTCATT
The DNA here is from genome assembly GCF_052425735.1 of Oculina patagonica. Lineage (NCBI taxonomy): Eukaryota > Metazoa > Cnidaria > Anthozoa > Scleractinia > Oculinidae > Oculina > Oculina patagonica. The sequence goes on from NW_027558361.1 coordinate 104,449, forward strand.
CTCCCGTACCCCCAACAACGGTCAAATGTAATTCGCATTTAACATAAGATGATCCTGTTGTTACATTGCACTGTTTTCCTTTGTCAATTAAGTATACGTTTTCAGTCGTTGGCTACGATATGTAAGAGGATTAAAGCATGTGAAATGAAGTTCGACGGGCCGAACTATGTTCGATGTCGTACTCGACATCAGAACCAAAACAGCACGTTTTGAATCAATTCTGAACTCTAAACAGAAGATCGACCTTATCATTGCCCCAAAGACATATCAATTGACATCCCGACTACTGAAATGATACGTTCTACTCCAAAATGATAACAATTATAGTTATATTGAAGGCTACTTTCACTTACCAACGCGGTTTTCGGTCGGACTGTTTTGCCAGTGATACTCTGGAAGGTCACGACAATTTCTGAGAAATCGTATTACGTCATGATTAATTAAAAACGCCCTACTGGGTAACCCTAGAAACATACCCTTCTGAAAATAGAAAATAAACTGAGAGTTTCTAAAAGAAAGTCAAGAGCTTGTGGTCAGAAACGGATAAAAAAGAAGACTGATGAGAATGTGGTCAAAGTAGTGGTAGTTATCAAGAAACAGCTCATGGCAGTCTAGCTCTCCGACGAAAATTCACTTCTTAATGCACGGGTCAAATTTCAACGGAAATTTGCATTAAGTTGTTTACTTTTGACACGGTCAGTGTGAAACGCAGACTGCAGACTGCAGACCGGGGGTAAAATGCAGACTGCAGACCGGGGGTAAAATTGCAGAATGAGGGTAAAGTAACGAAATAAGTGTCACAAAGCCATTTTTCTTCCACCGGCTCCAAATGTCGTAGGAATGCACGTCAGACAACGATCCGCACGAGCAATCACGAAAATAAACTGGCGATAAATGTCATACAAAATAGATTTTTATCAAATTTAAGTATTTGATGCAGCAAAGGCATTTTAACGATTTTTGTGACACTTACACTTCAGTTTACAACTTTCTACGTTTATAAACCGGATGAACGGTTTACAGATCATTTAGAAAAAAATAAGTTTTTACCATTCCGACCCAGCAAGATCACGTTCAGCGATCATATTATTCCGCGGCCACAGCACTTTCAACTGGTTTTAACTGGCACAGATTAAAGGTCAAATGAACAGAAATTTCGATTTTTTTTTATTTTTTGCATATATGTTTATTAAGAGCCAACATATCCCGAAGTTTCAAAGTAATCGGACATAGCATCGCAAAGATATCGCAAGTTGAAAAATGCTTTTTTCAGGCCCTTAGAATCGTAGAGTGCTCGGAAACATTGTCAATCTCGAGCCCAGAGTCCGTCTAGTCGGTCGGCGGTACGGGACGGACTCTGGGAAACTGGAATTGATCAGATCAATTCCAGGTCGATTTCAGGTCACAAACTTGGTCTTCCGGTTTTATTGCGCATGCTCTTAGGTCTAAGCGGAAGTAAATTTCCCGGAACGGAAGTAATCGAGAAAGTTAAACTATTTCTAACACACTGTTGGGCCATCCCAATAAAATGTTTTTATTTCGAAAAGTAAAAAAAAAAAATTCAGATTCACTAGTCCAAGAAGCAAGTACTTCAATTTACAAGCACACAATTGGTTTGATGTGATGTCTGTCTTTAATAGACTTCGATACTACGGTATTTAAAGACTGTTTAGACATTTGACAAGGAATAACGAACGAAAAGACCACGTTTTCGAGTTGCCTTTGTAATCAGGCTTTCTAACCTAGCAGCCCAGCCTTTGCTGGAACTCAGAACCCTTCAAGTGTTCTTCCTTTTTTTTTTTTTTTTTTTTTTTTTTTGCCCGACCGACCAACCCACCATCACAAGAGACGGGGCGATGGGAAACGAAACATTTTATTGGGATGGCCTTGACGGAATTGGTATTCATTGAAGTAACAATTAAAAGTAACAATAATATTCTGCAAGAAAGAAGAATAATGAGTTAACTATAGAGCGTCTGGCGCTTTGATTTTGATTTTTTGAGCATTCTGCTATATTTGTTTGAAATGAAAGCCTTCCAGGATTCCGTCTGCGAAGTCTACGTGCGTGTGTCCGTAGCTGTTTTGCAGAGAACGGCTCAGAAATTAACATGATGCACAACGCACGAGGATGCTTTTGTTCTGTTCGTTATAATTTTTGTTGGCGGTATTTGCATATTCAGTTTTTTGCGTCTTCAGAGTCATATTGAAAAGGCTTCTCCCTGACAGCGCATCTTTAACGCAATTTTCATAAAAACGGCTTTCCAGAATAGATTGCATGTTTTCAAGCATTTTTTTTTTCTTGACGAATTACGGTAACATTAATTAGCACGTTTAAGGCCACACCGGACAACGCTATACAATAGGTTTATTGAGCAGTACAGCGACTCTGCGAGTGCACGCTCGTGCGCACGTGCGTTATAATTTTTTGTATATATTTTTTTTCCTTCGACAAAACAACAGCACTTACTGCTCAAATTCTGCGGTGCATTGCCATGTTATTAATTGGAATCGAACAATGTCTTCGATATTCAGTTTTTTCAGCCGAAACGGAGATTTGAATGAAAGCAGTAGTTCTAGCGAGATTTGTAAGGTCAACTATAAATTTAGTTTTCAATCGACCTTGTCCTTTGTGTCGCCAATCGGTGTCGCCGTCGTTGTTGCTTTTAAACTTCGTTCAGAAACTCAGTTTAAAAGAAGACCTTTTTTATTCATGGTATTCTTTTGAGTTCAGTAAAAAGAGTAGAATTAGAAAATACTTCATTTATGTAGCGCCATTTCACGAGTTCTAAGGTGTTTTACAAAGAAAAGTTGAAATTAAGTTGATACTCCAAACATTTGGCTATCGAAAGCAAAAAATGTTTCTTCAGGGGTTTCCGGTTTGGTTAACTTCCGGGGATGATTTTTATACTTCCTGGTGGATTTCTATTGTTCTGTGAATAACCAATAGAAAACAAGAAATACATTTCAGTTTCCCAGAGTGAGTCCCGGTGACCCTACCGCTGACCAACCGCTGACGGACCGAGGAGCCGGGGGTCACTCTGGGCTCGAGATTGAAACATTGTCGGAAGTAAAAACTTGTGACGTCACAATTGGTGTTTTTGAAGACGACCGCAGACCGATTCCGCAGACCACACCATAGAATTCAAATTAATATGCTTAGTGACATTTCAAGCAGTTATTTCGTTCTTCTCGGCCATTTTTCAGTTGATTGATTGTTGGTTGTTGTTCAGAGACGCACATTTTTTTTAAATAATAGCTAAAGCTCAAAAATAGCTTAAAGTTTTGTTTTCTTTCGTTTTGCATATCATGTGAGACACAGGTAGAATGCACGCTGGTATGAAAACAAATCAGGAATCTCTATTGTTCTTTCTCATTAGCATTTAGCGTTATTGAGCAGAATTATCTGCACGTGCGTTAACTATGCACGTGCGCTTTGAATCTTGCTACACTTCAAAGCGGTTGTCTGCCGAACAACAACGTGAAATGACGAAATTCTGCGTATTTTGGATAACGTCAGCCACGACGGCTAATCTTTGTTTTTTCTATTTGGGGTTAAACGCTCTCTTTGAATATTCAGCGGGAGCCAGTTCTTAATGCGATAAATAAGCAAAATACGTCTGGAAATTTGTAAGATTCTCAAGTAAAATATAAATTCATTTTGCACCAGACGTTGTCGTTGACGTTGCCGTCGGTGCGGTCTGCGGAATCGGTCTGCGGTCGTCTTCAAAAACACCAATTATGACGTCAAAAACTCGTTCCATTCCTTCCATTTTAGTGCGCAGTCATTGAAAAACGTTTTCGTGAAGCCTTCGGAAATCTTCGTATTTTTTGCTGTAATTCACGCTTTAAGGCTCGGAAAGCGAATTTTTTTGTTAATTTTACTCAATAATGGATTGTTTTAGCGTTTGGTTGGTTAAAATGGCATTTTGAAATTTCTGTTCATTTGACTTTTAAACCCTTCAGCAGTTGAGTTATGAAAACGGCTTTGCTTCGCTAACCGTCGTAATAAAACACCATAAAAATAAAACGTACAGAATTTTTATGTTTAGTGAGTAGTAAATACATGATATTTCGTGCGCGTATAAAATTAATTTTCGAAAGGCGCAAGCTAACTTCGCAGTAGCCTCCCACGCAGTCGTTCTTAGGGGCGATCGTGATACACTCTTTCTCGTGGGGAGGAGTGTGACACGATCGACCCTAAGAACTTAGGCGTAAGAGGGTACTGCGAACTGTGTTTTGGAAGAGAAACGAAGGCAGAGGCGAAAAAATGAAACAGATAGTAGCGCAAAAATGGAAGTTGAGGAAGGACTAAAAGACCATTCTCGTCCCCAAAGCGTTTCTTACGTTTCTCGTGCCAAGGCCCCGCCGGCTAAGAGAAACGAAAATGGGCTATGGGGACGAGAATGCTAAAAGACACGAAAGAGCTTGGGGATGAAATATCGGAATGTGGAATGGAAGATTCACAGATTTTCAAACGGTCGTAAACCAGCCGGAAAAGAAGATGATCATATGGATATGAGTCACGCTGATGACATAAGTATTTTGCCGAAGCCCTCAACTTCGTCTCCAAAGGTCAGCACCAAGAGAAACGTTATTTGCCCGTAGGCGAAAAGCTCCCTTCCCACCAGCGGAGCCTTAGCGCTAAAACGAAAGGCTTTAGAGACATAGGAGTTTTGACTAAATTCAATTTTTTGTCAGGCTGTTTGAAAACAAAGAAATCTTGGACGGAAGTCAAAAAAAGGCACGACTCGCCAACACGACTGCATACATGACCGGAAGACCGGAAGACCGCAAGTCCCAGAATCTAGGACTGGAAGTCCTTTGTCTTCAGAGCCTTCCGTTTCTCGTGCCAAGGCCCTATCCAGCTAAAAGAAGTGAAAAGGGCATTTCCGACGAGAATGGAGAACACCTCCCCATATCCTTCTCCCTAATTCCACATAATTGAGCTTTGTGCTCTGTTTTTTAACAATGGCAGACGAGCTGACAGAGAGTTGAGGGCCGGAGATCAAACATCTCGTATGGCATCATTATACTGCACAGAAACAATACAATAACCTTAATAGAAGTGCCATATGTTGTAGTTTTTTATTGTAAACTTCATTAACAATTCACATGAATGTACTGTACAATCACAATACAAAATACCTATTCTGCAATTTTGATACAGGGATCGATAGATTATATCAATTCGGTGTTTTGAATTTTAAAAACAGTAAAAATTACATATTCATTTCAAAAGCCTGCTACAATATTTGCATCCAACCTGTAAAGGTAACTATAATAGCTCGTCCTCGGCACGCCATTGTAAATAGGGACCTCACGAAACCAGGACGGCTACGCTAACGACTACGTCGACTGAAAAATGAATTTATATTTTACTCAAGAATCTCGCAGCTATATTAATTTATTTAGTGCGTTCATTTTTGTCATGCAGAACTAATTCATAGCTGAATTTGTAGGTGCATTATTAAATTCAAAGTGAGAAACATAAAAAAATCGTTGTCGTGGTTCAGGTTCTCCAGACTACGTAAACTTTGGCCATGTCACGTTGTTGCTTTGCAGAAGACGACAAAGAAATGTACCAAGGTGGAGATAACGCACGTGCTAAACTATCATACTGCTCATTAAGTCTTTCGTTTGGCAAAGTTCTCGTTGCAGTCGCCGTCGTAGTTTCATAAGGTCCCTAATACCCACACAGATCGGCCGCGAATGTTCTATCTATCTCTTACCCTTTTTAGTGCAGAATGCACTTTTGTGATGGTTTGGTGGGCAGTCGTGTGAAAAACCCCTAACGCGCTAATGTGTAAACTTTTAATCACCAATTAATTAATTAATATAAATTAATTAATTATTCCTTGTGGGGGGGGGGGTGGGGGGGGAGCACCTGACCGTACCCCTAGGTAAAACCTGGAGCACATCTACGTTACTTTCATATGAAGATCTCAAACGTATATATTTGTTTCAGAAAACCCTTTGCTCTCCTTGTGGTACTACTCAACGTAATTGCCCCCGCAGGGTTTTGGCCCAGAGGCCAAAACCCGAGGAGGCACCCTAGGAGTCCCCGGGTGTATACATACAAGGACAAAGAATATTTGTTGAAAAAGTAAGAAATGTGTTTGTAATGGGCGAAGCGTTCTCGATTTGACAAAACTAGGCGCGCACGGTCGTGACGGGTAATATTTTAGCAAGCGCGCACGGTGGTGTCGGGTACTTGCAACCACGAGGTCGCGTTTCGTCACCTTCGAGCTTCGCCATCTTCTAGCAGCATTTCGTTTTCCGGTTTTGGTTTACGCGTGTTCACAGATTTGTTCGAGCGGTTTCTCTGCTTTAAGTGGTATTTGAAGCAGTTGTTAGTAATACGTCGAAAGATTTCGAGCAATTGGTTTCGTGTTCTTGGCTTCGTGTGTTCCAAGAGCTGGTTCGAGCGTCAACGTTTGCTTTCGGGGGTTTGTATCGTATACGAGTAATAAACAAAAATGTAATACAAGGTAATTCGTTTCGCTAACAAACTGTCAGATTATTTGATCCAAGGAGTGGGTTGAATAAGAATCAAAAATTGTTTTCTCGAATCTTTGAACTGTGCCATATTTTGTTACTCGCGGAATTTTTAGGCTTTTTGGCCTGGAAATTATTGTTAGTATTAAAGTTAATTTTGAATGTTATAAGCCAGGAAATAAGCTTGCGTGTTGTCACCACGAATAATGTGTTGTGTGTATTTCCGCTAGGTTAATATTTCCGCGCGCTAGGTAACATATTCGACTTGAACTTGTGAATTAATATTTTTAGGATGCAACGGTGTCACACAACAAGAAATTCCGCAGCAAACAATGTCATGACGACAAAAGATTCCACTAATCCTAGATTATTGCTGTAAAACAAATTATAAAAAGGCGGGGGCAGCTTTATAGTGAGAACTATTACTAGTTTACACCAAACGCGTGCGCAGATTAGTCTACGTTGTTTTCTGGAACTATCATGAACATCGCTTGTATTGCATGTTTGCGGTAGGCTTCTTGCAGACTTCTTGGCGCCAAGTAAAAACCGCAAATTAATTAAATTAGATTTTGAGACTTTCACAGCGCTTTCGTAATTAGGTATGCAAAAACTTGCACCGGGATTTTCGGCGTGAACACCTGATAACCAGGAAACAAATATCCTAGCTGTACTGCGTTTTAAAAAACCTGTCGAAAAATATGTTTTTTGATTAAATTTGTTTCTTTAGTTTTTGAGAATCGTCTTTCGTGCAGTCTAAACCGTAACTTAATTAAATTAAACAAATGTCATCGATGCCGCCGTAAAACAAACAAAAAACAAAAGTTTCATGTTATCGCATTTTCAAGGAAGACAAAAGTATTTTGTTACAAACGAACAAAAGTGTCGTGTTACGTTTGCAAAGATTAGCGTAAGGAACACCTGGGAAAGAATACAAGTAGCCTGTGAACAGTTTTTCCGAAAGTAAAATAAAGCAAATAAACACGAACATATATAAAACATCATACTTTCAATTGTTCCATATTGCATTTTGCACTTACCAAATCATCGAGATTTTTTCACTTGTTTTTGGTTAAACGTTTATTTTGTAAATTCATGTTGAAATTAGGTGTTTAGATAAATAAAATCACAAAGTTATGCAAAGTTACAATTATACCAACAGCAAAATTCCATGACAAATAAAATAATAAAATGAAGGATTATTGCATAAATAGCAATTTTTTTAAAATTAAACTCGCAATTGTCACATAAATAGCAATTCCTGATAATACTTTTATCCGCGTTGGTCAATTCCTTTATTCCTAACAGCTTTTACAAAAAGCTGTAAGATTGGTCACAGCTCTATCGTCTTTATACAATAATTTTATTAGTCATGATCAATTTATTTCAAAATTAATTGTGGTGTAGGTGCTTGTATATGTATGAAGTCAACTCAGACTTACTACACAAAACAGCTGTTATAATTAAGCGCTGTAATTTGGGCTTTTCTCAAGAATGTTTCTACAAGGTAAACGCCACACCGCATGTCTAGGTGGGCTATTTTTTTGCCATTTCGGCCGTTTTTTATTTTTTTTTTTATTTTTGGCAAAGTGTTGATTTAACAATGATAATAAAATATTTGCTGATTGAACAAAACTTGTTGCAATTCTGGTTGAATCTTGGTCAAATTAACAGACATCAGTGCATCTTGCTATAATTTTGTTACCACCTTCATTTCTAGATTTTGATTTTCATTGAACGTGAACGTCTCACACATACTTTTTTTGTTGTTGTTTGTTTGTTTTTGTGTTTTCGTTGTCCTCAGGAGCGCATATAAAACATTTTTTCAGCCAGGGGAGATTGAATTAAAACAAAATACCCGAAGATAAGATTAAATAACCTGTCATATTTCGGTGCCAAATGTTTCTTTTGTTCCTGTAGACTAAAAGATTCAAAGACTTCATAGTCCAATTGAAGAAAGTAGAATCGCTTCATGTGGCCTGGCTTAGCGCCGTTAAGCGAATAAGCGCTGACCAGAAAGTGCTACAAATAAAAAAGTCGCGAGTCCGGGCACATGTTTTTCTTTTGAAGTCGTTTAAAATGTGCCTTTTCGTTTACTGTCACTTACACCGTTCCCCTGCTCTTGCCTGCTGCTAATGGGTATAGGAACAGGCATCAACCATTCCTTTTCTTCGCGAGTCTCGAAAACTTCCAAAGGAACTTCAAGAGAATCCAACCTTTTCGCGCACTCCCCTGCTAGTTCCATTTCCCGTTCGGCTTCCTCCTTTCTTCCCAGCACCTTTAGGACAACCGACATGGCTTGATGAGTGAGTATGAGCTCCTCGTGCGTGTCCAACACCTCTTCCTGTAAAGCAGCCGCCTTTTCAAGGCTTTCAAGGGCACTGAAAGATAGAATTTAAACAAACGTCGTTTACTGGAATAGCACCAAAACCTGGTCGTATTAACGAATTTGATTAAAATGAGTTCTTTTATGACGAAAATGACTAATTGAAACATTACTAGCCTGCGAACAGGCTTTCTGTAGCGCTCGCCGGCGCTTCGCACAGTTTGCCGGCACTCTGCGCCGTACGTTCGATCACTCCGGAAAGCCTGTTCGCAGGCTAAAAAATTACGAAGTGGCTTCGCTTTAAATGGCGCTTGACCCGGCCATTTCTACGCCCAAGTGAACCGACTGTCATTGCGTGAACGACTGACAAGCTCTATTGGACGTAATCATATCAGAACGATGCCACTGCAGCTTGTCACTAACTACACTTTCCTTCGCACAAGCTGGCAAAAGAGTGCGATAGAGGGGAAAATGGCGAGAGAATGGTTCATTATCTCCGGGCAAGTCTAGGCCAAATACTCCCGCCATTAACCTCGTGCCGCTACGTTTTCCTTACTAAATCCCCATGCGCTTCAGCTTATCATGAAAAAGAAGGAAACAACCTCTGTTAATGAAATGCACTAGCAAGAAATCTTAGCAAAATAACCACCCACCTTTCGTACTCTTTTTTTGCGGAAAGAGCGACGCCTAAATCGTACAAAGACCTCGCAGTTTCTTGATGGTCACCGAGGAGTCGTTCTCGGATTTCAAGCGCTCGTCTTGTGAATTTAATGGCATTTTCATAGTCACCCAAAGCTTGGTAACTGTTGGCAATCCAACTGATTGTTGTTGCCACAAAGGGGTGGTCACCAAGGATCGACTCATAATCGTCTAGTACGAAGTTTCTTCTTGTTTCAATGGCTGCCATGTGTTTCCTTTGCAACATTTGTGAAGCTGTCATAATGAAAAGACAATTTAAAAATATATTAAGATTATGTCGTTTTTACCACCAAACGTGGATCGTCTTTATTTGATTAGAAATTCCCACGTTTACAGGCAATTCGTTAATACCAATTTAATAACCTTAATTTGTTGGTTGAACTTTACAAAGTGCTCGCAGCATTCATATCAATTTTTTATCACGTTACCTTCAAACATTTATTCAAGCAAACGTAAGGATATTTTACCGAAATTTGGCGTGTGTGTATGTGTTCTTTAGGTCTGTTTTCTGGGTGTCCTTTCAGACGTCAAAATGGACACTGGATTGTCACAAATAAACAGTTTCCTATGTTTTACACACCAAATATATTTGATTTCCATAGGGTGGATAGTTTTGGAGTTAAATGGGGTGCCCCTTCCCCCTCATCCCCCACTCCAAAAGGGTTACAAAACGAAGACGCCTTAGGGTTAGGTTTAGATGTTAGGAGACAGAATACGTACATTGAGCTTATGGACAAAGTCAGTTCAACGGAAATAGCTACCAGAGAGCCTTAGAAAGAAGCCTCCTGTCGTGTAAAATACAGTAAAAACCCGCGCATAAGAACCTAGAAATTAAGAACCTCCTGGCAGAAATTTGTTTCCTCAATACCCCAAAAGGTTCTTATATGTGGGGTTAAACTATTTTATTTATAATACAATAACTGTATTTTATCAAAAAGGATGTCTTTAGAGATCAAAAATTGCATAGGGAAGCTAAAAAATGCCAGAAAGTACCCCAAAATATAAGAACCTGTTTTGCCAAACTCTAAAAAAGCAGGTTCTTATACGCGGGTTTTTACTGTATTAGAAATTAAGCCGTAAAAAGTATTCTTATACTAAACCTGCTAGATCGTTGTGGCAAGCAGCTAGCATGACCTTGTCTTTGTCTTTCGCTAAAAGTCCAATGCGCTTCTTCCTCAATGTTAAGGCCTGGTTGAGAAACTCATAACCACTGTCAAAATGTCCCTCGCGAACCAGACAGAATCCAAGCTTGCTCAAACACTGGGCCCGAGTGGCATCATCGAAGTCCGCAAGGCTTGACTGAATGTCATTTGCATGTGACAAGAAGCACTTGGCTCGACACAGCGCTCTTGGACAGATGTGAGGTGTGCACGTACAGCTCAGGACTAATTTCATTCCGATGTCTGTCAAGCAAGCACTGTAAAGATGCAAGTCATAGCGACAACGATATGCAAGCTTGCAGAAGAGTGCCTCAAATTCTTGCTTCCTCATCATTTTGGCAAGAAACACAGCTGACTTGTTAAAGGAGCGAATACAATGCTCCCTCATTTTTTCGTCAAGCTCGGGATGATTATCACCACACCATGCCATGGCTTCTCGGATGTTTTCCTTTTCGTTTCTGTAACGTTCGATGGCAGACTTTGAATCATGACTTAGAAATTGTTTGCACAGCGCGACAGCTAGATCACTGTAGTGGCGGATGAAGATCGATTTGGCTTCTGTGTGCTGGGACATCAATGAAAAGAAATCTCTAATAAACGGATGGAGAGAATAGTGACAGCTTTTTCGATCAAAACGAACGAGGCTGCTGTATTTCAGGGAAATCATGCACTTTTGCAAATCAAGACCAACCGGCGACTTAAACTGAACAGCAAGAAATTGATCCTGTGTGAATCTGTGTGGAAATGTGGACATCATTACGAGAACATCCTGGTTTTCCTGACTTAAGCGATTAAAACAAATTTGTAGACACTTATCTATGCGGTCCTCGTTCGCAATAAAGTCTGGATTAAGTTCCCTAACAAGCGAACGAGGTGAACTTTCGGAAAGCCTTCGAGTCAAATTCTTCGGATTCTCTCTTTTAAGGATTGCCAACACAGTGCAGATGATGAGTGGAATACCACCACATACCCTGACCAGTTCCTTTATCAAGTCGTCGTCCAGACTTTTGTCACGCTTCGTAAACAGTGTTGCAGAATCCTTTTCACCTAAAGGCTGTAATTCTATTAATTCACTTGGAAAAGACACACTAAAATCAACGGTTTCTCTCGACGTGAGAAGAAGATGAATGCTTGGGCATTGTCCTATGTCCGTTAGAAAAGTCAAGAAGTCGCCTTTCTTGAATTTTCCACGCGTTGTGGCACAGAATGCCCCGCATTCTTTAGCGTATTTCTCATTGTTGACTTGATCCTCAAGATGTAGCAGGTTGTCAATATTTTCAATGATTAATACCACGCTCTTGGGTTCCAAGGCCCTTAGGCGACGCAATGTTTCCTTTATCGTATCTTCGCCGGGAACCGCACCCAAGGCCTCGATGATTTTGCTTCCCAAGTCTTCCACGCATGTCACGCCTCGAGGTTTAACATAAGCAACAAAGTGTCCTCTTTTGATCATCCTATGACCGACTTCTATTACCACCGAAGTTTTTCCGTAGCCAGGGGGCGCCACAATTTCAGCAGCCTTGTTTGAAGTCAGGAGACTAATAAGCTCTTCGCAAGTACCTTCACGGCCTACCAAATGTGTGCGATCTGGTAAAGTCCCACCGTGACCAGATTGCTTTACGTTTTCTGCAACTAAAAAAGAAATTAATACCAGAAAGAAGTATAACTTATGTGATGTGATTCGGTTGTCCGGTTCATTAGGCCTCATTCGAGAATACCCCAGCCGTGAGAAGAATGCAACGCTAGCGGCTGCCAAGAAAGTGCGAAAAGCTTTCCTTTGTTCCGTACAGTATAAGTACCAACACTGATCGAAATACCGGTAAGACAGTGGATGCCGTGCATGTACTGCTCTCAGGAAGTTATTGGATACCAATCAGAAAACAATTTCACAAACAAGATGTTTGTTTTGAGGAAAACTTATAAAAGAAAGTAATGCTTTCGTCGGAATCTAGATCTTCTGGGCCCACCCGTTCTTTAAAAATGAAATGAACTTTTTAGAACAAAAGGATAAAATAAATGAGTTTACTATCATATTGCTTTCTTTAAACTTCAACTAGATATAAAAATGTTGTATTATGCCTGATAATGGATTGAATTGTGACTTGTTACCTTGCTTTGGAAGAGAAACGCATTCTTCCCTCTTTTAGCTTAAAGTCTCGCCTGTTGGATCGTTGATTGGTAGCTCCATGCTACTGCCTTGAAATGAGCAATCAAATCGCCCCATGGATGAATCTGCCAAAAAAGTTGTAAAAAAAGTTTGAGTTTTTTTAGCAATTATAGCCAGTGCATGTTTTTTTACATTAACACGCAAGAATACTTACAGGACCGTAACCAGACCTTTAGCAAAGACGAGGTAAGATTTTAATGGGAGGTTCTAAGGGCATGCCCTCCAGAAAAATTTAAAAAACTAGAAGTTCGGAAACTCTTTCATAAATATTTTTCATAAAGTATTTCTTGAGAAAAATCAATCTTGTTGAACTCGGGAATTTTTTTCCAACTAAACGTATTTTCCTTTTAATTTTGGGTTAAAATCAAGACGAGGCATGTAAGTGCCTCGTCTTGCCTCTTGCTAGTTACGGCCCTGTCTTATTGTTTTCCTTTTTGACTGATGAAATTATGAAAGCTTCCTTCAGCACCTTTTAATACATTCAACTCACTAAGCTACAATTTAGCTCATCACTTGACGCTGGAAAGCATGTGTACCTTTCTTGCGTTCAATACAAGACTGCATTATGTGCAGTAAACTATATGTCTTCAGACGATGTTTGCTGCCCTTTTCAGCTTGAAATTCATCCCGGGGGGGGGGGGGTACTCCATATAATGGCCTATACGGGGAGGCTCCGCCCGAAAGGGGTACCTTTTTCAAGCTTCAGGTATATAAAAGAGTAGGGATTTCACAAGTTTTGGTATATGAAAGGGTATGAAAATCCGTCATTTAGGTTTTTAAAAGGGCCTTTACTTAAAATATTTCGAACAGACGCACTTTATGGCTGTATTATTTTAATTTATTAAGCGCTGCATGAAAATGACAGGAAAACGTCCTTTTCTAAGTCTATGCCATGTCTTTTAGGTATATGAAAGGGGTACCTTTTTTCATTAAAAGGTATACGAAAGGGGTACAATTTCTGTCAAAATGGTATATAAAAGGGTAAGGGGTAAAAGCTTGGGGCGGAGCCTCCCCGTATAAAACTTTTTTGAGTACTCCCCCGGGAAATTCATTCTCATTTCTTAGCCATACCAGGGATGCAAAAAGTGCTCAAACTTTCAATGAAAATAAACAGAGAATAAACAAGACAGTTTTTTGCACTCACCAACTGTGTCTGGAAATTGTTCTGTTATGATTTGAATGGCGTCATTGCGTTGAATCCTGTCCAGTGCTTTTGCAATGTCAACCATAGTAGTGTTAGGGAACCGAGCGACCATCCATTGCATAACTTCTTTTGTAGGACTTTTTCTTTTTGATCCTGCTGTTTCACCTGAAAAATCTCGACGCACGTCAAGTGGAACTTCGAGTTTACAGGCCAGATGGCTCCAATTTTTTATACCTGGTACATCTTCACGATTAAGCTCACCAGCCATGATTTCCAGGAGTTCTGTGCCAGATGTCATGATATCCTTGAGCAATACTTTATCTGCATTAAAAATGTAAGAGCCCACAATGTCATCAAACAAACCTTGTTGCTGTTTAAAGAAAACAGTGTTCCAATCAGAACCAAGCTATTATAAACTAGAGGTAAAGGAGGTGATATTTTCTGGTAAACGTTCCTTCATGTCATGCAATTTTAGACAATTGTAGCACTTAACCATCTGGTCATTGATTTAACTAAAAATTACAATAACAACTTAATCTGTAAAAGAACTGAGGAGAAATACAGAAAAGCCAAGAAGGACATGAATAGATACAATTAGAGAAGATTAAAATATATTTCAAAAAAGGACGACCATACACTTACGTTCCAAGTTTATCCCAGTTTTTATGAAAATGCCATTTCATAAGGCTCTGAAATCGGCAGTTGCAAAGAATGCCAGCACTAATTGAAAACTTCAATATCATTATCAAGATCGATCCCTTTTAATTTGCTTTCACCCTTTCTCCCACAGTCCATGGTCAACTCTCTTTGAAATTATAGAGCAGTGAACTCACCTCCAAGGTTCTGGTTCAGTAGAATTTTCAACAAGTCGTTCCTTTCCAAAGAATGTAGAGCTTCCTTTAGACATTCCAGAGTCATTTGGGGGCGAGTGGCTGCAAAATACTGAAACATTTGGTTTGTTGGATTGTATATCGAACGTCTTCCAAACTCCCAACATGTTTTTCTTGGCACACCTAGTTTTATCGCTAAGTTATACCAATTTGCTAAAACCAGTGACGTCCCATCCAGAGCTAGCGCAATTTCGTCTAAAAGCCCAGCCCGGAGTGAAGGAGCTTTTAAATTGCGTGACGTGATTACTTCTTGGACTTTTTCCGAGTCGGCACAGCCAGCTGTGAAGAAAATGTGCCAAACATCATTAAAGTGTTGAGTTAAGTTATCAGTTAAGTGGAAATGAATACTAAACAATTATTCCACGAGCGCGTTGAATATGAGAATGATCTCATATCTAACAAGCGCGAGTGGAATAAATGTTTTATTAAAAACGCCTAAAGAACTGCAATATTTGATCTCCCCAGCTGTTTTCCTTGACGCGTATCGACTACCATATTTATGGTTAATGGTATATGAGCTCATATACCATTGCCTGTTGACTAATCAAAACGCAGGAATTGCGATATACCATTGCATCGTTTTGAATATCTGTTATGTACGGATGACAGATGACAAGGACTTCCTGACCATATTTGGGCATCCTGACAATTTGTTGAATATAAGTTAGGATATCTGTTACGTACCAATAGAAGATAGGGCGACAAATTGTTACTTCACGCTTAAAACATGTCACGACTTTCAAAACTTCCCACCTGTTTCCTAGGTGCATAACCGCGTGGTTTGTATACGCATACCCGTAGACCGAGGCTACTGGCTGTAAACCAAAAATAGTATTTACAAGAAAATGCAGCCGAAAAAAAGTGTTTGCACATATAAAAAATCACACAAAAAACTGTTTATCTTGAAAACATTTTCATCACCACTCCAAAATAACAGTTAAAGTCCGCTATGCGTACATGTGTGGACTTCCATTACGAATTATTTCACTGTACATGTAAGCACTGAAATCTAAGTTGACAGTCATTTGGAATATCGACTCACGAGTGAACAACTTAGGCCCGGTTCAGACGCCGATCTTTTCATGAGCCGAACCTAATTCCTTGAATTAAGTACATGAAAAGATCGGCGTCTGAATCAAATTAGAACGGCTATTTCAATTTGGAACGGCTCACCCGTTCTTCCCGCCTGGCTTGGCCGAGAATTTCGCCTGTGGAACGCCTTTGGAACGGCTTTGATTCAGACGCCGTACTTTTCATGAGCCGATCCCAATTCATAAATTATTATAATGTATTTTGCCATGTATTTATAATTCATATTTATATTATAATGTATTTTGTATTAGGAACGGCCTCGGAACGGCCAAAAAGTACGGCGTCTGAATCAAGAGGCGTACTTTTGTCAATTTGGGTCGGCCCAAATTCGAATTGAGTTCGTCTCATGAAAAGTACGGCGTCTCAACCGGACCTTAAAGTTTGCAGTCGAATAATTCGAGACACGAGACGAGAAAACAAAGAACTTATCAATCGATTACATGTAATTTTTCACAAGACTGTTAGAAGAAAACAAGTACCCTTCACTTCGTTTCAAGGAACACCTTAAGTTGCCGTTGCCGTTTTTTGGGATGTCACGCAATGCTCCAACACTAACAAAATTGGCGTTCTGTCCGCCAACAAATTTCAGACGTCTCTCTCTGGTCGCCTGCTCCTGAAATTCAGGCTACCAACACAGGTGAATAAGTCTGCAGTGACTTTTAATATAATAATAATCTTTTATTAGGAAGCCTTCATTCACTATACAGTGGTTTTCAGAAAGGTCCTAACTAAGATTAAAAATACTTAATAAGACTATATACAATAAAACGAAAAATACCTAAGAATTAAAAACTATTATTAAAAACTAACTTGAATACAAAAGAAAGAATTAACTAAAAAACCTACTTAGAACGCTACGCTCAAAATTTACAAAATCAAGTGCACTTCTAGTGTCTCTGTCTAGGTTATTCCAGTCTTTCAGAGAGTGATAACACACTCTCTGCTTTCCCCAATTTTTGGTTACATGAGGTAGCCTAAGCATGTCTTTATTCCTTGTGTTATAGCTATGAATGTCCCTGTTAGCTAGTAACTCCATAGAGTGATCCATAAGTCCATTTATACACTTATAAACATATATACAGCGATGATAAAATCTACGTCGTTCTAGGTTAAGCCACTTTAAAGCTACGAGGGCATCAGAAGCTGACGAATAAAGTGGTCTGTCCAGGATGATTTTCGCGGCTTTGTTTTGTAAAACCTGTAGGTCATTCATAAGCTCCACACTGTTCTTGTCGCCCCACACAAGATCAGCATAATCAAAAATTGGTAAAACAAGGCTGTTGTAGAAAAGTAGGCGAGCGGTGAAAGGTAACAAATGTTTGATCCTACGTAAAAGACCAAGTCGCTGATTTACTTTAGAAATTACATACTCTACATGATCAGACCATGTGAAGTCTGAGGCCAGCTTAATCCCTAAATATTTAAACGTACTAACACTATCTAATTTACAATCAAAAATAGATAGAGACATTGAGGAAATATTTACTAATTTTCTGTTGCTACCGATTAACATGGATTTTGTCTTTGTAAGGTTCAGTGTAAGTTTGTTCGCTTTTAGCCACATTGCTACGTTGCAAAGATCTGCGTTTAATTTGCTCTCCAGCTGGTGCGGTTCTTTTGAAAAGCAGTAAAGAACAGTATCGTCAGCGTACAATGACACCTCGGAGTGTTCAATAACAGCAGGTAGCTCATTGATGTACACAAGGAACAATAACGGTCCCAAGATACTTCCTTGTGGAACACCGAAAGTAACGGGAAGGGCTTCGGATAAATTATTTTCACAAGAAGTTTGCTGTTTGCGATTTCTAAGGTACGAAGCAAACCACTCCAAAGACCTGGGGGAGACTCCAACTGATGACAATTTGGACATCAAAATCCCGTGATCGACTGTACCGAACGCCTTTGTAAGATCTAGAAATACGGCACCACAGATGTTCCCTCTTTCCATGTTTAATAAGACTTCATCGGCAAAACCAGACAATGCAGTGGCTGTTGAACGTTTGGACCGGAAACCGAACTGCTTGTTTGAAAGTAAATTGTTTGAGTCCAGGTGTTCGTACAGTTGGGAGTGGATTACTCTTTCTAAGATCTTGCTGAGAGTGGGCAGTATTGAGATCGGACGATAATTTGTTGCATTTGTTCGGTCACCTGATTTGAACAAAGCTGTCACTTTAGAGCACTTCCATATCCCCGGAAACTTTCCTGAGCGTATAGACAAATTTATTAACTTTGTGATGTAATGACTAATTGATTGGGCGCCACACTTCAAAAGCCTTGCACTTATATTGTCCAGTCCAATAGCTTTGTTAACCTTGAGACTAAACAATTGCTCAAGGACAACCGCTTCGCTGATCTCTTTTAATTGAAACGATCCAGAAAGACGAGCAATCGGCAATGAAGCGCGAGCTACAGATGTTATTTTGTCAGCTAGAATCCTCCCTATTGAAGCAAAGTGAGAGTTCAGTGCAGAAGCGATAAACTGCGGAGACCTTGAAAGACCGTGACTTTCCCGTCCCGTTCATATCCCCCCCCCCCCCCCCACCGTCACGTAGTTTACGACAGATGACATTTTTTCATGGAAATAAAATCCCAAAATCCTAAAAAAGCTAGTTTTTGAGACCAAAAGCCTACCCTTACCGCTAACAAGAAAGGATACTTATTTTTATTCAAAAACAAATGTTGCGTGCAAGCACGTGAACTGTCTCAGATCGCCTGTGTAAACAACTCATCGATAAACTTATTTTCTTTATTCAATGCGTTGCTGCCGTTTTATAACCTTTCTGGAAAAAGCACGTTTCAATAAGCTTTCACTAATGTATAGTTTCTTAGTAGCTTGCCTAGAAAGGCAGAGTAATATTTTTTTCTTCAAGAAATATTCACTGTTCTTTAATTTTCGAGTCGGTGGTTTGAGGAGCGGCAAAGGACTCAATTTCAACCAACAATTAAATTATTTTGTCGCACAGTTTCAATATGCAAATTTTACGATTTGGTGTTATTTTTATACTTTAAGGACAATGTTTTTGGGCAGTTCTGAATTCGACATCATTCATGACTTGAGAGCCAAATGGAGTACGTAAATTATATTCCGGAGCCCAAGACATGTAAAACAACATGATCATCGAGCTTGTTTTGATGACTCATTGCGCATTCATGCTGTGTGTATTTTCGGCAACCGATGTGGTTTGGCCCTTTTCACATTTGACCCACATTTGAACACGGAGAAATATCCTCCTTCCTGAAAGAGTTTCATCCTTTTAACACGGAGAGTTACCTGTGCCTCTATAAATACGAGTTTCTTCTTTTTCAAATTAAAGGAAATTCACTTCGACTCTTCGCGAACAAGTCTCTTTTAGGCAGTTGATTCCTTAACTCGCGGCGCCGCTTTTACGAGACAGTCGAGACCTTACACTTGCCACAAGTCGACTCTTTTGAGCGACAAAGTCGCTTCTAGATTCAGGAATAAATTGCGACTTACTCGATACTGATCGAATAGTTCACTGCCTTGACTGCTAATTACATCTCACCGAAACTACGGATTCTCCGAACACTATCGAATCCTTTCCGTATTACGGAAAGTGACCCCCAATCGGAAAAAACTGCATGATAACAATGTGTGGAAATCCACACAAAAACTAACGGTCTGTCCCTTACAGTATGTTCAGTGATGATCCTGTCGAACTAGTTTTTAGTTTGTTTGTTTGTTTCTGTTTCATGCCGTTTATGTGTGGGATGTTACTTTGTAGAGGAAACATTCACAGCAAAACACAAGCCCATTGCGTTTGAAACTCCAAATTCCATCCAGCCAGCCCATACAGCAACAGCAACAGCCACGCCCCCCTCCCCCCACCCCCCCCCCCCAAAAAAAAACGGTTCTCCCTCCTCCCTGCACCAAATTGAAGAGAAACTGTCGCTTTTTTTAAAACTTTGTTACGATAATTACCATTTGTCGTCAGCAAGCTAAACAGATCGTTCCTTTTAATCTCCAACAACGCGTCCCTTAGTTGTCGAATATCCAGATCTGGTTGCTTGACTTCGAGGTGTTCAAACAACCGGATGGTTGGGCTGTAGTCACTGTATTGTTCCAGTCGTTTGATAACATCTTCATCGACTCTCATTTCACGTGCGAAGTGTTTCCAGTTCGGTATTAGCCTCATTTCTCTGTCTAAGCATAGCGCCAACTGATCCACGAACTCCGGTTTACGCGTAAGGACGGTGGACAGCTTCGAGCCTTCAGAAAAACAATAACAGACCTTTAAAGTGCAATTTTGTTTCTGCAACTGAAATAATCTTTTGTTTGTTCGCACTTGCTGATATAAACACGAAATAACTAAGTATAATATAAAAAAGGAAATTTAAGCGACACGATTGGGAGTTATCCACCCTGTATGATTATCGAAAGTAGCCAGGGGTAGACGCCAATCGCACTCTCCCTCCTACCGTCCCTTCTTCGTTAATATAAATTATTCAAGAAATAAATAAATAATTTCCCTACAGCTTCCAGGCCTTAAATATTATTTACTGAATACTCACTTATGTAGCACTTAGCGATGCAATTGAATAAAGATAAAAAACCCAACGCTTC